>NC_064811.1:197841209-197909898 GCF_023721935.1 Panthera uncia | reverse complement strand
GCCACCCAGGCGCCCCGGAACCCCGAATTTAAAGTAACCTATAACTGGGGCACCTGGGTGACCCAGTTGGTTAAGCGTCCAAATCTCGATTTGGACTCAAGTCATGATCTCATGGTCGTGGGATCGAGCCCCACGTCGGGGAACTTGCTGGAGATTCTCTCTCCTTCCCTGCTTGTGCACGCGCACTCTCTCTCTCAAAATAAACACTTTACAAAGTAACCTACAATTCAGACAAGCGCTGGGAGGGGCGAGCTGGATCAGGTGGGCCAAGCAAAGTGAGGGTGGGATTTCAAGACCCGCAGTGGCTGAGCTCAGCCGCAGGAAGAAATTTCCATACGCCAGGCGCTCCGACAACACATCTCAGAGTTTTGGGGGCCGGAAGTCTGAGATCAGGGGCCGGCAGTCGACTTCCCCATGAGGGACTCTTCCTGGTTCATGAAGGACTGCTTTCTGTCTTCCCACGGAAGGAAGAGAGCGAGCTAGCTAGCTCACCTGTCTCTTCCGATTCAGCACGGATTTCTTCCTGAGGGTCCACCTTCATGACCTCCCCACGCCCCAAGCCCCCCTCCTGACACCACCACGTTGAGGGGCAGGTCTCAAAATGTGAATTTTGGGGACACAAACATCCAGTCCCTTGTCTGTGGAGCAGGACCCCAGGAGGTTTCGCTGGCGAGCATTTTCACTGATGGATACCCACACTGTGGAGAAAATCAACGTGTTTGGAGTGTATGGGTAACAGATCTCTTCTGTAATTTCTGGCAACTCTCTCGACGCAAATAGTGTTTAGTAAAGCCTTTGTACGTGGGCGTTGCACAGTTATCAGATGGAGACAGGTTCACATGAGAGCCCAACAAAATGGATGCATTTTAGATTAAGTGTGGAAAGGCGTTTCCACTGTTTTATTAACAGACATAATAGAATCGGAAATACATAGAGTTAATGTAATGACAGATGTGGATGATGAGGGCGGTTTGATGCCAACAGAATAATACGAAAATTCAATGCAAACAGTAACTGACTTCTCTGAATGTGTACCAGAGATGTGTGTTTACTATGTGCGGATGGATGTGTGTATGTGTGTGTGTGTCTGTATGTTCGCTTCTGAGAGACGGAGTGAGAGACAGAGGTGAAGAGAGAAGACGGGCATATGCACGAATCATAGCCAAAAAAAGAAAAAAAAGAAAAAGAAAAACAAAGGAAATCTCAGGGCTGCTGCCGAAAGGACATTGAGTCACTCGGTAGAAAGTTGTTCCAGACTCGTGCTGCAGACCCGCGTTAGCTACCCAGAAATCAATATTTAAATGTAAACAAAGGACAGTTAGAAATATTAAAGCACTCCTAAAATCCAGAAATGAAAAAGCATTTATAGGAATGAAAAGCAAAAGATATGAACACGAGACTCTAAAACCATCGAGAAGCAGATGCTCCCGCATATCCACAAACGTCAAACCGTTTGAAGCATCACGTTGTTTTGGGTGACGGGAAACCCTTGGCTGGCATCTCTTTGAAAGTAGCAGGAGGGGTCACGTGCAATTTTATGTGTCATTTCTTCCGGTTTCCAGCGTGTTGTTTGCAACACGTGAGTCCCTAAACCATGTCGAATTGAACACAGGCAGTCGTCACGTGATTGTGCTTTTCAGGTATTGGGGTTTTGTGCAAAATGAAGGTTACTGGCAACCGCTCATCGAGCAAGTCTACCAGGGCTGTGCTTCCAAAGGCGTCTGCTCACTGCACAGCTCTGTGTCCCCATTTTGGTGACTCTTGCCCACGTGTCAGCGGCCCCCCGACCGCCTGTTCACACCGAGACCTCAGTGGGGGCACAAGTGAGTGTTTTAAAAATACACAATGAAATAGGAAGGGTGGATCTCCTGCAGCCACCTCAATCATTCATTTGGGGACAAAAAAGAAAAAGAACAATTAAGTGTGTGCAGTAACTTGAAGAGATTCTTTTTGTGGCTGAAATTCCTAGTGAATTTCTCTTAAAAAAATTCAGTGAAAGAAACTACGGACAATCATAAACCATTCAAAGCAAGACTGGCCCGAATTAACCTTCTCCATAACCCTGTGCCTCTCCAGAGATGTTACCTTTTTTCAATCCTTTTGAGTGAAAGAAAGGGAAACTTCAAGTAGCTATGATCTTTTAGAAATAAAAAAAAAAAAACACCTCATTGACAATGCAAATACTTGGAAGTTTTACATTTGAAGATGCTCTTTATTTGCGGCATGTGGGTTTTAGGAGACGATGATCTTAAAAGGTTAAACGTAGGAAATGGCAGCGACGTCCATCTGCAAATTAGATCTGTAAATTGACTCTGTTTCGTCCCTCTGCATAATCTGTGTTAAAAAAAAAAATGAGCCCTTACCCTTTGCTTCACTTGGGGGACTTTAACATGTGAGAAGGATTGCAGATAAGTGGTTTCCCGGCTCCAGATGGAATCATGGAAAACCCCGCAAGGAGCGTTGGGCTGTAGCTCTTTTTCTGGTGGGGAGAACCAGGCCCTCCTCAGATCACAGGAGGGCAGGTGGAGATGGAAGTTCGGAGAGACGCTAAACTTAGTTTTGAACCCCACTGTTGAATCTATCGGAGGTGTGACGATCCAGATTATTGTCCCTTGCTGCCGTTGAGTTTGCTTTTGTATTAAAGGGTCTTAAATGTCTGCCCTCCTTTTGTTTTGAGGATGAAACGAGCAGGTCTGTTGGGGCATGAGGACCCTTTGATTCTCAAGACAGAACCATAGTGATCACGCACTGTTATGTGAAGAAGTTGACTTCTCAGTCGCCCCACTTGGAAGATCTGGGGACGGGCTCCATTTTAAGGGCATGAATCCAGAGCAAAAATGGTATTGACAGCGATGTTGTTTGCTTGTTCTATTTCTTGACCTGTTGAGGTCAATGCTTCTCACACTTCAGTTAGTTCACAAATCAGCTGGAAATCTGCTTCCACACGGGGATGGCCTGAGTTTCTGCATCTCTAACAAGCCCCAGGTGTTGGCCCTGATGCCAGTCCCCGAACCACCCTTTGTGTGGCATTGACCCCATGGCTAATGAGGACGCTGAAGCCTATTTCTAGGTCATATTGAACTTTTGACCCACAGTCCATCCCGAAGAAAGTGGGAAATGATAAGCTGACTTGGGTCGGGAACGTCTGGGAAGGGCTGGCTGCTCGGGATGCACCTTGTCTCCTCCCGTGGAGGATGCAGGGCAGGATATGAGGGGTCAGCCCCACCCTCCACCCGGGACCTGACAGGGGCAGCTGCCCAGAGGGGAGCGTCACGTGAGGACAGACAACTAGCTTCTATAACACATACATCAGGCACCCAAGCGAGGGCCTGGAAGGTATTCAACCCATTTTACTTGAGCCCAGATTTCTGTATCCTCAGCACTTGATACGGTTCTGGCACAGAGGCCAGTTCGATGAGTGAGTGATTGCGCCTTTTAAAGCATTTGGACACAAGTTAAGGATTTATCGGGAGCGATGCTAAAGGAGCTACTTAAGGGACCGTGCTGACCACAACAAACTGAGGAAAACTACTTTGTGGAAGAAATATGATGGAAAAAGTCAGACTCAAGGCTCACAATTAAACCCAGGGAATCATTTCTATATCTCTTCCTTACTTAAGCTCCTGGGGACGACCTTACCAGAGTCCATTTATAAGGTCTCTGAAATTTATTGAGTGTAAGCAACGGCATAACAATCAAATTTTCATTTTTATATTAACTCACAGTAGATTGCATCTTTCACGAAATGATGACCGAGAGCACGGAGAGGAAAAGCCGAGAAAGCAGCAAGAAGCAAGGAGACTCTTCCGCCTTCCAGGCCGGAGCGGGGAAGGAGGAGAGAACCAGACACTACTGTGGGGAGGTGCAGGGGAGCAGCGTCCTTTAGAGAGAGCAAGGCCGGGTCAGAAGACGCGGAGGAGAAAATGCTCAGGGAGGAATTTTGGCTGACAGTCAATGGCTAGCTTCAGTGAGCACAGGGAGAGAAAGCTCGGGCAAGTCAGAGAGAGTCCAAACCGGGTTCGGGTGAGCCTCACTTAATCAGGAGAGGGTACGTTCCCGGACTTGGGTAAGAGAGTAGATTTCTACTGAGTTTGATTCCTGGGGTACATTGGGAAGGATTCGGCCAGAGCGTGGTGTCATTGCTAGCGCTGTCAGCTCCTTGCTGTGACCTCCTGAATGAAGGGACTGATGACGAAATGAACCCAAGAAAGCACTGAATCATGGGGCACCCCGGGGGGCTCAGTCCGTGAAGCATTCGACTTAACTTCAGCTTAGACCATGATCCTGGGGTCGTGAGATCGAGCCCCGAGTTCGGCTCTGTGCTGACAGCATGGAGCCTGCTTGGGGTTCTCTCCTTCCTCTGTCTCTGCTCCCTCCTGCTCACACTCTCTCTTCTTCTCGCTCTCAGATTAAAAAAAAAAGGTACAATTAAATTTTTAAAAAAGCAGAAAATGTTAGTAAACGATTTTCTACAGAAATCAAGAGGTCCTGAAGAATCTTAGTTCAGGCTTCAGTCATTGCATTACAGTTCGAAGCATCCAGGAGGGTCTTGCCACCAGGAACGAAGAAGTACAGTTCTTCTCCGGAGGTGTAGACTAGAGCAATGGTGTCAGGGTCCCAGGATCAGGTAGGAGAAGGGTGGGTGGCTGCACTCTTCTATGACTGTCAGCACCAGAAGATGGGTGACACAGGACAGAGACAGGTGTCAGTGTAGTCCCAGGCTCAGTTATGAAATTCCCTACCCGTTTCCACATTTTCTGCTAGCTTAGCACACAGCTTAATCCAACAGTTAGCTCTGAGTGGGGTTGCACAGCTCACGAGATTTTGTACGTTGCCTTTTTTTTTAACATCACATGGAATATGCTTTTCTCAGAGGACACTGGGGAAGGCTGCTACCCCGGCAGGGGGGCGGGGTTGTTCTCTGATGGGGTCACATCAGGGGTGGGCAGGAGCACACTGCTTGCAAAGCTCTGCATTATCTACTCTAATTTTTATCATAGCCCTTTGAAGTAGGAATTTTCATTCCCCTTTGATAAATGAGCAAACTGAGTTTAGTCTTTTGTTAACTTAATTTTCTAGCATGCCAGGCATTATTAATCAAATCAACCTATGATCATTGTAATGGCAAGATATAACACCTGCTCTTTTTTAATTTTGTTAAGTATTCTTATTTGTTTTTGAGAGAGAGAAAGAGAGAGAGCACAATCGGGGAAAGGACAGGGAGGGAGACACAAGATCCAAAGATCCTGAGCTGTCAGCACAGAGCCTGGACGCAGGACTCGAACTCACGAACCACAAGATCATGACCTGAGTTGAAATCAGATGCTTACCCGACCGAGCCACCCAGGTGCCCCTAACATCTGCTCTTAAGTATCAGTTAGCAACTGAGCGTATGTTCACTGACCAACGAAGAAAGAAGGTGAAGTGAAAATTCAGACAAGAAAAGTCCATTACGTGTATGAATCCTGTCCTTGGGCAGGACTCAAAAGCAAGACGCTTTGGGACCAGACGTCTCCTGGAGACCCACGGCTAGAGATCGAGGTGGGGTGATGTCTCAAAGCCACTAACAAATGCAATGATACAGAACCAGTGGGTCAGGAGCATAAACCGAGCCCATCCACGGGCTGGTGCTGCACAGTCATTGGCACGCTCTTACCTGTGCAGAAAGTGCTATCTTCTCATTTGCTCCTTATTTGTTAATTTGATTAAATGGAAGACAAATTAGCATCTGGGGTTCTGGCTGAGAAGACTACAAAAGGAGACAGATGATGATCTGTGAACCAGTCCCTGAGAGAATGAAAAACACAGTTGAAGAATGGTTTGAGGACCGAATGACCTTAGTCGGTAGATGTATCTCTGAGCAATAATGCTCAGTAACTGAACTTCTACATTGTTGGTACTTTGCGTTTTTTTGTTAGAAATCAGTTCTGTGAGGGCACGAGCTTTGTCTTTAATGAGCCCCCGGTACCTCGACGGCAAGTTGACGTGTTTGGTACAAATTAAATGCTCAATTGATATTGTATAAATGAAAACACACCTGGTGAGAGTCACCTATTTGCTAGAGTTTCTCATATTTACTGCCACTTAATAATCCTTCCCAAATTACTTTAGTATAAAAAAATACATAGAGCGGCTTAAAAAAAGGAGACGCTCACGTGCCATGTACAAGGACAGCCCGTTTTATCGTGTCTGATTTAAGAACCTTCATGACGTCGGTGGAGTCCCTGTGGTACCATGAGATGAACTTCGTCTGGATCATAAGCAGGGGCTGTACGTCAAGGAACAGTTTTGGCTGTGACGGCAATGCAGGCAGGCCGGATGCAAGGACCCAGAGGGGGTCCCACAGGACCATCCGGGAGGGTCCCCGTTGCACACAGGATAGAACTCTAACGCAAACCAGCAGAAGGTGAGAGCAGACTTTATGGACCGTAGAGAGAGTGCAGGTACAGACACAGTGTCTGGGAGACTCAGAAAAGGAAAGGGGAGGGGGTCTCGTCCTTGCGTGAAGTCTGGGCTTTCTGTGGAGGATGCTGGTCTGGGGCCCGTGTCCTCTCCGACATCCAGGAACAGGTTAGAACAAAGTGTCCTTCATACGTCAGTTATTCCTGGGAGCAGGGTCTTGGCGTCAAGATGTCTAGCGCCCGTGGTCTGGATGCGTATACGAGGGCTCCTCCTGTCACTCTCACCTGGTCATTCCTTACATGTTTTCTGTTCTAGAGAAACCCTTCACCCCTTGTCCCTTACGAGGAGGACATACACTGTTTGCAGGAGGAAGCATGGCTAAAGTGGGGGTGCATGTGCTCGCAAGAAGAGAAGCAAGAAAAAGGAGCAAATGGCAGATTTTTATAGACTCCTTCAGTGTCCCCATCTCAGTGGGACAGAGGACTTCTTATCTGACGCTGTCGCCGATATTGATGGGCAGCCAGGCCTGGGTGTTGCTTATGCAGCGCCCTGGCCGGTCTGCATAGGCGCCGGAGGCTTCGCACGATGTCCCAACCAGGGACATGTCTGCTGGCTTTCTGGATACATCTTACCCAGCGGCCCCCTTCTGAAGGCCCATCCCGTGACTTGGAGGTTGTATCCTGGAGAACGCCAAGCCCTCTCCACGTCCCCGACACCGAAAGAGGAGGGGGAGTCGAGGGCTGGATGGCAGAGTCACCAGGGGACCCCAGTCCAGAGGTCTATTAGCCAGCGGGATCCCCACTCTGTTACGAAGCCTGAGCTCTGTCTTTGTTCTGTGAAGTGTCTTTAACTCTCAGATGTCCCAAACTCCTCCACAAAAGAAAGCCGGGGCTTTCAAGCCATAGCAGGGATTTATGGTGCCACAGCCCTGGGGACCCGGGCTTTTCCTGGGGCCAGGAGACCTGGTCGGGCAACAGACCCAGAATGGGTGTGGGATTAGCAGCCTTAAGCCTATAACCGTATATAAGTTTGAAGCCCTCGGGTTTCAGGGAGAGAACCAGGGGACTCCAGCCTGAAGTCAACATAGTAAATGTTTAATTTGCCTTCCGGGGAAGTAACAAGTCGCTAAGGGGGCAAATGGTGGTGAACGGGGGCCTTGTCAAAAGTCACCTGAACGTTCAGCACCCCTAGGACAGATTTCCCCCAGGGTCGGTGCGTCCTGAGCTGTCTGGGAGATGGAAACTGGAACCCCAAAATGTAGTTTGGTTGTTGTTTTGGTCTACAGAATCTTTCACAAATCGTTTTTCCCCGGAAACTTCTCTTTTCTAGATTTTTGTTAAAAAAAAAAAAATAATAGGAGGCTTGGATGCTGTGTGAACTCTATACACACAAGGTACAGGGAACTCTGGCCAAGGACGAGCTGCCCCTTTGGGTCATGGCTCATGTTCCCCAGCTCATTGGGGCTCCCACCATCTCCTTGTCAGTATACATGTTTGTTTGCTTTTTAATTTCTTTTAGAAAAAGAGAGAGTGAGAGAGAGAGACGAGAGACTTAAGTAGGTTCCACGCTCAGCATGGCGCCCAACGTGGGGGCTCGATTCCACCATCTGGGATCATGACCTGAGCTGAAATCGAGAAGCAGACACTTAACTGACTGAGACACCCAGGCACCCCCTTTTTCCCCCCTTTTCCCTGTTAAATAGCCTTTGTCAGAAAACTTATGCAATAGTTTTAAAAAGGCACTATTGAACTTGAATCTTTGATTTTTTTTTTTTTATTGGATGGGCTGTTTTATAACTTTATAGGGACAGAGATAAACCTATAAAGGTTCTCTCTTCAGCTAGAAATGAAAAGAATTTCCAACCGGTGGGAAAGATAACTGACAGGTGGTGCTTCGTTGTCCTGTTCTCATCAACCAGTTTTGGATGTAACACCAAGTCCTCCCCTAATTTTCCTTTATTACATGGCCCCTATGTACACCTGCTCTACAATAATGTTTGGACTTGTGACAACACATCCCTGGGTCCCTTAGTACTTGATGACATAAATAAAACCTTTGCTGTAGGTTCATTTTATATTTGTATGAAGCTATGATTCTAATATTTTACACTAAAGAAGACAAGGTCTCTTTATCTGTTTTTTTCCCTTTAATTAGTGTTTCAAAAAGCCATTGAAAAATGACCCAGAGCCTGTGTATTGACAGTCAAGCTGGGTGTTAATATTGACCAAGCACTGTGACCTTCTTCACTGAAGGTAATGAGGCGCGTTGCTCAAGATTATAGCTGAGGAATGTTTCAGAATTGATTCACTGCTAAGAAAAAGGAGGCTGCTGTTTCCCTGTAGAGTAAGAATCCAGAACAGGAAAGCTATAGATTATATATGATATATATGAGCAGTATTGTCTTGGCATATAGTAACATGAAGGAATTTTTTTTTTATTTGTTTTTGGGACAGAGAGAGACAGAGCATGAACGGGGGAGGGTCAGAGAGAGAGGGAGACACAGAATCGGAAACAGGCTCCAGGCTCCGAGCCATCAGCCCAGAGCCTGACGCGGGGCTCGAACTCACGGACCGCGAGATCGTGACCTGGCTGAAGTCGGACGCTTAACCGACTGCGCCACCCAGGCGCCCCAACATGAAGGAATCTTATTGTCCGATGTGACAGAGTGATTAAATCCCGGACGAAGTGCGGGAGGTTTGCTTAGCACCCTGCTAGTTTTTTTACGTGGCTCCCCTTCTCCCCAGATTACATAAATTTTAAGCAAATCAATGGATTTTGCAACTTAATATGGCAAGCTTTCCCGAAGCATACAGCAATAATTTTAAAAAGAAGTTAACAAAGGAAGAAAGCCCTTGTAAATATTTTCTCGGTTTAGTGAGAAATTACAAGATAAAGCAATTGTGCAGGGGGAGGATAGATTAATAGATTAGAGAATTAGCTATTGTTTGTGAACAGATACAAAGGCAAAAGCAAATGATTATTAAGTGTGAAGAAGTTAATTAAAATGCAAATATTATGCTCTGTTATGTATTAATAAATAGCAAGGAATTTAGGGAAACAAGCAAGGAATTAAAACATGATTATATATTTTAATTAAGTGTTAATTCATGGCAGGATGTTAATGGGGATTATATGAAAGTGTCTGGGGAAAAGTCAACCATCACCCATTAGTGACGGATTAAAAGTTAAGACTGAAAACTCCAGAAAAGAATGACTCTCAAACTATTGTTGAAAATATCTTGGCATCTGGGCACCTGGGTGACTCAGTCGGTTGTTGGACTCCGGCTCAGGTCCTGATCTCACTGCTCGTGGGTTCGAGCCCCACATCGGGCTCTGTGCTGACAGCTCGGAGCCTGGAGCCTGCTTCAGGTTCTGTGTCTCCCCCTCTCTCTGCCCCTCCCATGCTCATGCTCTGTCTCTGTCTGTCTCTCAATAATGAATAAGTGTTAAAAAAATTTTTTTTAAAAGAAAATATCTTGGCATCAATATCAGACTCTTGAAACTTAATATTATAATTAGCTTATAACATATCATCACTAACAACAATAATAAAAATCTTTGTGTATCATGTCTATAGGCAGTGTTTCCCCATTTTAACAATTCATGGACTTGTGAAATTTTTGAGTTAGGAGAGAAGTGAAAGATGTTCTACAGTGAATCACGATCTGATGAAAGTTAAAGAGCCGGGTAATGGCCCCTCCTTTATTGCCACAGAAGTTGAGGGGTTCCCATTCACCCTCCTCTACTCTGGGGTTCTGCTGCTTCTTGGGACCCACTGAGATCGGTGGTTAAATTGGCAACGAAGCCCCATTTTGCCAACAGTTGGGCAAGCACAGAACATGCCTTTCTAATGCACGGCGAACATCTGGTTTAGAGCGTGCAGCTCAGGTGTGGTGCTCCAGGGGGACGTCTGTCCGGAGGCCACCAGCTCCGGGTGCAGGGTCACCCACAGGGCAGGTTAGGTTATGGTACGGTGGTGCGAGGGCGGGCTCCCGGGAGGCCCAGCTCCAGCCCATGCTCTGCTCAGAAGTGACTTAGGATGCCTGGCACGCAACCCGCACATTCTGCCAGCCAGAGCTGGAGCCCAGGAGGGAACAGAGCGCAGGGTGTGCGGGCTGAGCTCGCTCACCCAGCTCCCCTCCCTGAGGTGGGATCAGGAAGAGAACTGGAAAAGGAAGCCACTGGCTTGGATTAATAAACGAAGCAGCCCAGCCCCATATGGCTGCCCCGCCACCCCTCAAATGTCCCGCAGCAGAGGCCCACAGACCTTGAGTCCCACTCAGCTGACAGGACTCCTTCCCAAGGTAGAGTCAAAGGGGGACAGACAGAGCAGAGGCTTGGGGACATATTTGTTCTCATTAGAGGACAAGCAGAAGCACGGGAAGAAAGCACAACTCACGCAGCTTCCCCACACCCTTGAGGTGTCTGGGATGTGTTAAGGTACAAGTATTTTAAAATATGTCTGATTCCAACTCCGTGATTCTATGTGACCTTGAGCACACATGTGATGTACAATGTCTTGTCCCATTTTTCTTTTTCATTAATTTATTCAAAACATAGTTCCTGAGTTTCTATCATGTCCCAGACCTGCAGAGATCAAGATTAAATCATACATTAGTCAGGGGAATCCTGTATATGCAACCACATACAAAGTAATACCACTAACAACGCCTGCAATAAGAAAGAAAGAAAAATGAAAAGAACCAACCACCTAGTAAAGAGAAGCAGTGAAAAGAGAAGGAAGAGAAGCCTGCCTGCCTTCTTTCTTTCCTTCTTTCTTCTTTCTTTCTTTCTTTCTTTCTTTCTTCTTTCTTTCTTTTTGTGGAAGTCAAGAAACAAGATCTCCTGGACGTTAGTGCTTTGCTTTAGTTCTGGAATAAATGAATGGGAATTAGGACAGGCTCATAACTTGTGCTTGGGGTTCCCCTTTTAGTCCCCTGGACCACTTCCCCCTGCCCAGGTTCTCTAGCCTGCCTGCCTGTGTCTGTGCTGCCCTGGGCATGGGCCCATGTCCAAGCAATGAGAGGCGTCCACAGCGAAGGAGTGAAAGTGGGTTTGAGATAGTTGTCTTCCTCCTCTAAGGGCGTATCTCCTGTGACAGCACTAAAGCTGCGGACCTTCCCAGGTTCCCAGAGCTATGCCCTTCCTTCCCAGCCCGCTGGGGAAGAAATCCCCCCTCTCCTCTGCTACCCTGGGGGTCACTTCTGCTGTCTCTTAGGGGGTTTCCTGGCATGCAGTCCCTTTATCAAGCCTTCTTCAGCTACTCTATTTAGAGGGCTGTCTCTTTCCTTTGGGGACTCTTCCTCGGGATTTCTACCAGCTCTTGGTGTAACTTTGTTCTTCCTCTCTCCATGGACCGATCCTAAATTGTAGGAGCTGCTCTTGTGTCATTTCGGCTTTTATTATGTAACTGTCTCGAGTGCAGGCTCTAACACCTGTGACTGAGTACATCCCAGCGTCTGGCTTGGCTTCTCCTCCTACAGATTTGGATTTGCAACATGACACTTAGGCAATGAGCACTGTTGGACTTTTCCTTAAATACCTGTATCTGAACTCCTACGTCAGATAAGAAGGAATGAGCTCCTCACACACTACCCCTCCCTCAGTTAACAACCACCGATTCTGGACAAAACACCCAAACAAAAACAAACGGTAGAAATAAGCCCCCTCCCCAGAATTCTCTATTCAGCAAAAATGGCTTCAAGGATACATGCAAAAGCAAGGCATTTTCCAGTTACACAGACAGTTACTGTTTCCAAGACTGTTCACTCATTCCCGAAGACCTGCCTTTCTCAGCCTGAGAACTACGCCTAGCATTTCCCATAGTGTGCGCCAGTTCTGGAGGCCCTGGACTCGCCCAGCTGGTCATAACCTGGACATTGCGAATGCTCCATCGGCAGGATTTGGTTCTATTCTTCCAAAAAACGTTGCTCTTTGGTTTTAGACCCTCATGCATCAGGGAGACAAAGATACCACGGTGACCTTTGGCTTTACATTTTCCATTTTCCACATTATGATTTCAAATATGTACCGGGATCCACTTCTGAGTTGAGACATGGCACAGATTTTGTTTGTTTTCTTTTGTTTTGCTGTGTTTTCTACATCAGCTTGTTTTGCCTGATTTCAATGCTTTGCCATATACAGTCACAGAAAGGAATTCCCTGTTTTAGAATTAGAGATTCCACCACTGACGAACCAGCAAATTTGACAGAATAAAACTGGATTTTTAAAGATTTCCTGTTTTGTGGGTCTTGCATTCATATGGAAGTTAAAATTGATTCCAGCTTACAACGTTGGAGCACAGAAGACACAGTTTTCACTAGGGTGTATTTATATGCAATTCCCAAGCCCTGTGATGCACGGAATGATTGTATTTCCTACCCTACCTGATAACTAGTTAAATTGGAAGGTGTAGGTTTGGAGGTGGTAAGGGGCCCCAAGATCGTTAGGTGAGGAACCTGGCAGACGATTCATATTTGACTTTATCTTCTTAACAGGACACTGCAGGGCACAATTAGAGTGAATGATTGAACCCTTTGGGGTCATTCCACAGGCTGGCTTCTGTCATCCATGGGGATCTTGGTGCCACTTTGTCGCCCGCCCCCAGTGGCTGTGTGACTCACTATTCTGTTGGAGAGAATGGAATGTCAGGAACTGCTTGTAGGTGGAAATCTGCTTAAGTCAAGTACCTGGTGTTTGAAATATTTTCAAACTCCCTTTGAGCGTCGGTGATGGCTGTCCCAAGCCAGTCAGAAGTGAAACACCTGTTCCCATCTCTAAAAGTGAAGCACAGTGTGTTTATGGGGGTGCTAAATTACTCTACGAACAAGTTAAGCCTTTGAATTCTATGCCTTTGTAATTTCCCTGAAGGAATACAGTTTAGAGGCAGTTTAGGTCTATTGCTGTTTTGTTACTTCCAAGGATCTTACCTTTAGGGTAAAATCACATTTTAGAAGCCTGTGGTAGAAATAGAAGCAACACACATTTTAGAAGCCTGTGGTAGACATAGGAGCAATGGGTGAGTTTATCTTCGGATACCTTGAAGAATCTCCGCGAGACCAAACCTGAAATGCCTCCATGGCCTCAGCAACAGACTCCATGACTCCATATATGTTTCCCTTTTTATCTTTCCACCATCATAGATTCACTCATGGGGACCCCATCATTTTTATCAGGCTCTTCAGTACAATGTAAGCACCCTTAGAAAGTATTAAGCCTACCTGCTAAACTCGTGTTGTGATAATGAGAAGACCGTGACTTTGAGGAAAGTGAATGGAGAAGAAAGGTGGTAACCACATACTGCAGTAAAACTCTGGCTGGGGTGGGTGTCATTCACACAATTACAGAGGACCCGGAGATCAACAGAGTTGATATAAATTCACAAAATCATAAAGACATCATGACTGGGATTTCAATTCAGAATCATTCGAACACTGGCAGCAGAAGGGGAGACTGACAAATAAAAATGAGTGCCCGAATGACTGATTTCCTAAGTTCTAGTTTCAGATTTCCTTCTCCCTGACATTAGCGGTCTCCAGTGCGATTCATCCATTTTGCAATAGGTAACTTAATGATAGCAGTGAGCAGGTACGCAGCCTAAAATGCAGTCATCAGGACACACCGTATGAATGTTGTTGGGTTTCTTGATTGGTTTGTTGGGGAAATGATGGCAACAACCAGTGGAAATTACTAGAGAATTACCCAAAGAATCGCAAGTGGTTGCCTCTAGTGGGGACCGCTGATTGCTGGAGGCTGACAGACTTTACATGTGCGAGTATATCATGAGGAAAATTATTTTAAAGGAGAGAGAAAACAATAATTATCCACTTGATGTGAATTTTAAAATGTGCGTTTGTAATCAAGACCAGTGTTCGTAGTGAAATGTCAGTAGGAAAACAAATTTAAGACAAAAAGAATCTTATAAAGAAAATTGTCCCTTCTAAATTATACATTTTTTAAAAGGAATATTTTGCCCATTACCCCCAAAGAGAGCGTCAGATGCAATTACTCCCAAAACATACTTATTTTTAAAATAAACATATCATAAATTTCCCAAGACATATACACACCCTTATTGTTTCCGAGTTGTTGATGCATGCGGTGTTTCTTCATTAGGCAGCTCGAAATGAAATAAAAACGAACTGGTACAAACTGTAGTTGCTAAAAGTCTTAAGGGAAAAAGAACAATTTTCCTCATTATGACAATTCTTTGTAAAAAAATATATCATTTTCATAGCTCTTCACAAGTTGACTATATTAGGCCGAACAATGTTTGAAGGAGCCCGTCTTTGCTTTTAACGCGAAGCCCAATGAAACGAACAAAAGTAAAGACTACTTCACGTTTAACTATTTTATCAGGGCAGGAAGTTCAGGTCAAGGAGGAGCCTTGCGTGACGGAATCATAAATGGTGGCAACATCACAGAGAGTTCTAGAGGTCTGATAGGACGTGTCGCAAAGCGACTATGTCCCCTACTCTGTGCTGGGCACACTGCTCGCTTCCGGGAGTCAGGCCATCGGCCCAACAACCTCATAACTCCGCAGTAGACAGGCGAGGGCCCGAGGAACTCAAATAATAATTGAATTCATACAGAAATAATCGGATGCTGTATAAAAACATTATAACCTGACTAAGCGCAGGGAATCTCCTAGAAGGCCGTTTTAGAGCTCAAAATCGGCTTTCTTGAGAAAAAAGTTGTCCTCTTCCCTGAATCCTGAATGGAGTTGAGGATGTCAGCTGGCCAAGAGGAGGGAGATGCTTCTGGTCCCAGTCAGAATATAGACAACGATTAGAAGGCAAGAAAAATCATCTCTGGCGCACAGTGATTTAGAGATTGCTATAACTTTGTAGCAGAAACTATGCACACAAATAAAACGTGCCGTAGCTTGATGATGAGCATAACCATTATGTAAAGCTGTAGGTGCTGGGAGTGGGAGACTCACATTGCTGGGGAAGAGTGCTTAAAATGAGGGGAATAAGTGTGTACAATACACTCGCTGCGTGCCTCTAACTACTGCTCATCTGTGCACCGGGAGCAAAAAAAAGAAAAACACTCATGATATTTTCACATTTCTCGTTAACGGAGCGTTAAAACGTAATACGAGGGAGCACACACTTTGCAAACATTTTGACTGACTCGTGTTCTAAAAGGTTAATACCAAGTTAAAGAATTCTGTTTTGTATTTCAAAATAAATTTTCAGGTGAGCAGATTTCAGGACAGTGCCATAATGAATTTGGAGATCTGGAATGATTTCTCTCACACTATTTTGGTGAGCCATTATAATTGAGTTAAACTTCTTTATTGAGAACGTGTATAATTGAATTTAAAGAGGTCATGTTTTTTTAATAAAATGTGTCTGGACATTCTCCTTCATTATTCAGTGTGATTCCATTAACCTCGAGTTTGAGCCTTTGGAAGAACAAACGATCATTGACATTCTCTATCTGTACTCTAGCAGGCTGGGACCCACATCCTCAGATTTGCTTACCAAGGGGGAATTTAAATTGTTTAGCTAAGTGAGAATAAAATTCAAAATTATTGCTTTTCATCCTCTGAATGACGTTTTTAACTTTTTGCGGGAGAGGATATGAAGGTTATTGATTTACCGAAAACAAATCCAGTTCACCATCAAGACTGAGTGAAAGGTATTGACGAACACCTTTGTTGCATAAGCCATTGACTAATTTTTCACATTAGTTCAGAGGATGGACATAAAGTACTTAGAAGATGGAGCATCACATTCTTTTAAAAAATGCAATGATCTTTACCTGTTTCTGATGTTCTACTATTTTAATTACTCAGAAAAGCTTTCGCTTGAGATCAAAAATAATTTTATTCCTTTTCAAAAGCTCTTTTCATGTGTGCATTTAACATATGCATTTTAACATATGCCTTTAGACAAATGACCCTTAAAAACAAGTTGTTCTTTACAAAGGTAGATAGATAGATAGGTAGATAGATAGATAGATAGATACTATGTAAATTAAGGTTATTCAAAGACAGAAACATACTATTGTCTTCTCTCAAAGCATAGGTCAAGGGATAAATCTGACACAGAAAGGTAATTTTAATGCCATATGAATTTTTCCACACTAGAGTAAGATATACCAAGAAGAGAAACACTTCAATTGGCCTGAACAGCACAAGAAGATGAGAACCCATGAATGGGGAGGTGATAGGAGTGGTTAAGGGCATGTACTCAGGAGATAGAGTGTCAAGGTTAAAGTATTGGCTCTGCTTCTCTCAGTTACATGATGGCGGTCAAGTCCCTTCACATTTCTGATGTCAGTTTTCTCACCCAAAAACAAGGGTGGGGGGGCGGTGACAGAGTCTGCCTCATCCACTTTGGAGAATCGAGTGCGTGTTCACATGCCAGGTGCCCCAAGCACTGCCCGGCACACGGAAGGCGCACGGCTTGCTACCTGTTGCCACTTGACTTCATGCGCCATACTGTGCAGTGGGAGCCAAGATGGCTCATTATTTAGAAATTACTAAGTGCGAGGTACTTCATTGAACTAAGCACTACAGATGTTCTGAGGGTAGGAAACATTCACGTATTTTCCCCATTTCATTGCTTTCTTCTCTTCTCCTTATTGTCCTCTTTATACATACTTTGTTCTGTTTTGCTATTTTCCTAGATTCTTGAGATGAAAGTTTCCATATGTTGGGGTGCCCCGGTGGCTCAGGTGGTTAAGCACAGGACTCTTGATTTTGGCTCAGGTCATGATCTCACGGTCCTGGGATTGAGTCCCACGTCAGACTCTCCCTTCCCCCCCGCCACTGCCATCTGAAAGAAAAAAGAAAGTTTAGATATTTTACTTCCAGTATTCTTTCTAATGTATTTGTTACAAACTTCCCTCTGAGCATTTACTTTCATCTAAACATATTGATATTTTGAAATTTCATTACGATTCACTTACTATACTTTTAAAAATTGTGCTTTGAATTTTTAATCGGGGTTTACGTTAAAAGGTATTGCTTAATTTCTGATCTGTGGGTAAATTTCGGCTTATCTATCTCTTACTGCTTTCTGGTTTAATTCACCCTAGTCAAAAGCTGTCATCTGAATGGTTTCAACCCTTTGAAATTTCTTGTGGGTTGTCTTATGAATTAGCACAGGGAAAATATTAGTAAATGCTTCCAGAGCACTTGAAAAGAATGTAAATCTATCACTATTGGATACCATATCAATCATATACATGTATATAAATATATGTGCATATATATGCATATATGTATCATATCAGTACAGTCGTTTGTTAACAGTGTTCAGATCTTTGCAGTCACAGATTTTCATCTACTTGTCTATCAGCTTTGTGGGGCTTACGTTAAAACTCCCCCTACAATCGTGGATTTTCTATCTCCTTTTAGTGTTGTATTTACCTTATATATTCTCAGAATACCCAGCAAATCTCCCCCAGATTGGACGTCACCTGCAGCGTCTTCCAGGCACAGGATGACTTCTAGAACATCACCTTCTTCCTTGGACATGTGTCTTCTCCCGGAACGTGTGTCTTCTCCCAGTCTTCCAGAGCCTCACCTCCTGTGCTTGCAACCAGGAGCCAGTCTGCGTTTCAAGAATTTCCATGCAGACTTTTGTCATTCCCTCCGCAGGATCTCCCTTTTCCAGCACCCCTCCCCCCAGATCCCACCTGTGTTGGCACCTCTGGTCTCTGTTCCCTTCACCCAGTGAGACAGGTGAGCTCTCTGTGTCTCTGCCCTCCTGCTTCCTGCTTCCTGCTTCCTGCTTCCTGGAAGTTACACATGGGCTTGCAGGTGCAGGCTCCTGCAAGCTGTCACCCATCGCCTGTGAACAATGATTGTGTACACTGCGTCCAGCTGGTATAGTCATTTACTTTGAGAGGCTGAGTCTGATCCTGGCTGCTCGAAACCAGAAAGAGAAGACTTGTGTGGTTCTCTTTTATTAATTCAGTCAACATGTCTATTTCCTCTCTTTGAACCTCTCCAAAACCACGGCTTAAGAAGAGGCGAAAGCCTGAGTTCGACGGTGATCCTGCTCCGGTCCAGATAGCTCTCCTCTTGGCATCCCATCCCCGCCTAGCATTGTAATGGCAGCTTCCTGCGGCCGTCGTACGAGAACCTTCTGTGGCCGTTACTCTTTACGGCAGATCCTGCAGAAGACGTAGCTTTTCCTTCTTGGAGGTTTTTCTTCTCCCACACCTCTAAGTTTAGAGACTTAGAAAATGAGGCTTAGACATGCTGAAGAGATTCATTGAGTTCTGAACAGTAACTGTTCTGGGTCCAAGCAGCCAGTGGCCCAGCGGACACTGCATCGTTTACAGCCATGTCCAGATGGAGTTCCCAGAGGCGGTGACCTCCTCAGCTCTCGCCTGAGATATTGCCCAGGTTTTGTAAAGCCACGGGTCATAAGAGAAACGAGTATTTTCAAACTCCCTGAAATAAAATAGGTTCATTTTTATTTCCACATTGACAATTTGCATTTTTTTAATCCTTAAAGCTTCTGTCCAGCATAAGAATGAGGTCTTTAGTAATTTAATGAAACATATTCATTTGCAAACAATGTTTGTTGCTTTAAGGAGGTTCATTATTATTTTGCACCAGCCACTCACCAGTAGGTTACTTTAAGGCAAGGACCAATTCTTTTTCTTCATGTTCATCTAACGGCATATTGTCAGTACAAGCTTGAGATACACATCTGTTGATTTATACTGTGTGGGTTGGTGTCTGTGCAAAGGACATCTTAATTTGGGGCAAACTTCGAGAATTTTAAATGACTATAAAATTTTCATGAATACAGAGGCTGACAAAGAAAGACAACTCACTAAAGAATTCTGAAGAAAGGGAAAATGACTCCCATGTATTATTTTGTGATAATCTAAACCAAATGCCCTGAAGCCCCAGTGTCTGCTGCTCTTATAAGAAAAGAGAGAGAGAGAGAGAGAGAGAGAGAGAGAGTAAATTGGAAAGTTGTTTTCTTTTATGTGTCTCTTGAAGATGATTTATCCACTTCCATGGAAAATCTTCTGTCCATTTTCCAACAAACCTCAAAGAGTGCATCAGGAAAACGTGGGCAGAAATAAAGGATTTGAAAGACAGAAAGAGACACTCTTGCCACCTTACCGAATTGCGATATTCTCTTCCTCTGCTCATGCTTCCACGTGCAAATCAGGTCTAAAACTAAAAGGGTATGAATTATGCCAGTGTTCACTCACTGTAACAAATAACACCGTGTCTCTGAAGAAATAAGCTTTGGGGTTTCAGGAAACACGGTGTAAGAATCACAAATATGCAGGTGTGTGTCCCCTTAAAATTCACCTGCTGAACTCTTAACCTGAGTGTGACTGCATGTGGCAGTGTGGCCTTGAAAGTGATAATTAAGCTACAGTGGGACCGGTAGGCTGGGGCCCTAGACCACCTTGACTGCAGTCCTTATAAGAAGAGGGGAAGGCACCACATGTGTGGCCGGAGGGAGGTCACAGCAAGATCGACAAGCTGAAGACCGAACTCAGGAGAAGCCAGCTTGATCCTGGACTTCCAGACTCCGGCACCTCAAGAAATAAGCGTCCATTTCTCCAGCCACGCAGTCCGTGACACCTTTTCGGAAATGAGAACAAAATACGCCCCAACAAAGTAGCCTGGACTCTTAGAAGAAGTGGGCTATTAAATAGCAGACATTTCTGAGACGGGCAATTTTGCCATTCATCCGGATTCAAAATATTTTGCGGTAAGAGTCCACGCTGGTTGACAGCATTTTTCAGCAGCTTCCCTCAAAATCAGTGCTTCCTTGTAAAGGCATTAGATGGTTGGACAGACACAGAAGACCACGTAAGGTTTTGGTGGTGTGGAACAGGTGTTCTAATCTTCGATTCGATGACACACATAAACATAGAACGCCAGGCTCATTCAGATCTGCCGGGTAGATTCCCGGACAGTAAAATGATGAAACCTCTCATCACGTCCTGCTTCTTTCAGCAACCTGAAATAGGTCCCAATTTACTCAGATGCACCCTGGCTTTTCAAATCTGTGTCAAAGCCTCCCCCGGACACGGTCTCTAACTTTCCAATTTCACCTCCCATGACCCCCCACGGTGGTGGAGACCCCCTGTGACAGACCTGGCCCCTGTTTTGCTCACGTTATGTCCCCCGTCTGGATGATTTATTCTTCTATATATATATTATCCTGAAAGTAGTCACATGCTTTCTGGCCCAGGGATAGGCTATTATTTCCTGGTGACAGCGATGACTACATCACTTTTCCTTGCTCCTAACTTCCCATGATCTGGGGTGATGTGACGAGAGCCAGATGTTATCCTATATGTATCAGGGTCCATACCACAGGCGAGGAATCCCAAAAATATTAATCTGGAGACTTACGCAGGAGGGGTACAGCTTGCCACCCCACCTTCCCATAAAGAGAGAAAAGGCTTTGCTCCCTAGTGTAAACAGATTCCGTGGGGAGACTAGGGGCAAGATCCTGGGTTCTTACCCTCTGGAATATAAATGAATGTCTTCCGGGTAGACAACTACAGTCTCTCTGAGTTCACAACTACTCGAACGTCCACACACTCCAGATCCCATCCCCTCTGAAATGCAAACACATACCTTCAGGGAGGAAATCCCTTCCTGGCTATTCCATACCTTCCCAGTGTGGTCCTTAGCCGGGTCCTAGTCACATAGGTTTCGAATGCCCTACCGATGTGGAAACACAAAAACATTCACTGTCAGGCGGGGAGTGTTATGATAGTCACCATGATTTCTATCATTTCCTGTGCTTTTCCTTGAATACGTTGAGCACCTGATTGGTTCTAAGCTAGATAGAGTGGGGGAGGGTAGAGTGGAGCAGGGTAGAATAGAACAGAAGAGTAGTAGGATATAATTCTACCGAATTGAGCTGAATTAGATGGCATGAGGTTAATTTTAATCTCCTCTTTCTTATTTTTTTATAAATCTGGCTGGCTTCTGCTGGTAAGATAATAAAAAATCCAATTGGTAGAACTTTCAGTGTTTACCAAAAAAAAGTGCTGTTGTTAACTTGGGTAAATATATAATAATAGTCAGCTCCAAAATATTCCATATCAAACAAGATTCCTTGGTTTGAGTTGCAAGATTTAGATCCCATCATACTGCTCTTGGCCAAATTTCCCATTCTGTTTCATTCCAGGTACGCGGCCCATTTAATGAATATGAGATTTTAAAAGTGCAGCTCAGGCTTAGGGACTATGCCCATACTGTATATTGTAACACTTGTTTGAACTTATTTGAGAAGAATTCAAATCACACCAAACAGAGGAAATTCTAGGAACATCTGCCAAAATGGATATTCAGATCTTCTGCCGTGCATTTTAAGGAGGTTAGTCTATGAATTTTTAGATGAAAGACTTTGCTCAGGGTCTTAGAAATATAAATAGGGGGGAAAAAGTGAGAAAAGAGAAAGGAAAAGCTTTGAGTTAATCCAATTTCCAGTAGAGATGAAACGGGTACCACAGAGTTGAAAAGCGAGTTTCTATCGAATGTGCTTCGGCAATCATTCTTTAACCTGTTTTCGTAAAAGAACACTTACGTTTTCCCCTGGAGAAAATGACCTTTGACAGCATTTCGATATTTCAGTTTGTTTGTACACGTCTGACTTCAAAGTTAGCAAGAGGGAAACCAAATCTATTTTCTAAACATTGTGGGAGATGCAGAACACTCCTGGCTTCTCTTTTCTTTAGCGCTAAAGTCAAATCTGTTTGCCACGTGTATGATGTGGAGGTATGTGTCAAAACTCAGGTCTAGAAGGAAGAGCAGGCTGACAGTGAAAACCAGCTGTGTCTGAGCAGCCCTGGAGGGGACAGAAGTGCCAGATGATGAATTCACTTCCCTGGGAGAGACGGCTCCCTTTCTGGTGCGGGCAGGATGAGCGCTGGAAGGTTCCTTGTGAATGTGCTCCCAGAGAGCCCTGTGTGAAAGTTCCCGTGTCTTCCTTCTTGAGAGAAACAGTTTGGAAGTTCACCCAGAAAAGTGGTATTCCTACAAAGTGAGAGGGAAAAACAATACATGTTTGAGCCCCCGATGTTAGATCTTGACAAATGCGTGTCTGCTTTAGATTCTCCCGCAAAAATAATGATTTGAGTAAAACCAGAAACAACCAAAAAATCTGATAGATTAAAAAGAAAAAAAAATTCCAATTCTGGAAAGTTCATTTGAAAACTTTTAAAATGATGCCACACAGTCTCAAATTTCAATATTGTGTTTATTTTACTCGATATGGCACTTTGGGTTTTTTTTTATTTAAATCAGGAATTGTGGAGAGAGGAGAGATCAGAAATTATGTACTTTAAATGACCACATCACGGTATCCATAAGACAGAACCCCAACGTGGTTGAGTTTCTTGTTCAAGTTCGTGGAGATATTTTGTGTCCAAATGACAGCTAGCAGGTAGGTGCCCACATCCCTCGGCCAACTTAGGAATCTGTGACCCACTCCCCTGCATGGTAGCCAAGAGGATTGACTTAATTATTTCTGAAATTCTGGCTCTCGCCCCATGGCCCGCACCCATCTGGTTCTTAGCAGACACTTGAATTAATGCGATGAAACTCCGCAAAGTGGGAAGTCTTCCCATCAAGAGAAAATCACTTTGCCAGTCTTCATCTTCCTGTTAAGCAGCAGAGGTTAACAGACATATTTTGGAACCAGATCGCCAAATTCCTCATCCAATTCAGTCTTCAAGAGCAAATGCCACAAATCAGTTTTCAAAGAACAACAGCCCCTCACGGGAGGAGATGGGGTTTTCTCCCATGACAACCCAAGAAAGGAGTTCCTCTCCTTTCCAGAATCACAAACTCTTTTCAAAAATCATAAACTCCTTTAATTTTCTGCTTCAGGAAACAACGGTCTCTGACTCTGTTTTGTTTTCATTTTAAGAAAACTCATCACAGCTTTTTACCCTTTCTGAGACACAATCATGCCCTAAATAGGAGAGCTGAAGAATAGAAATGGTTGTTTTCACGTTGACGTCCTTGTTTGGGGGGACCTTTAAGTGTCCTCGGGGAACGTGTCCAGTCTTGCCTCAAGCGTTGAAATCCAGCTCTACAGTGACGCCAGCTAGAGCCCCGACCAAGTGCCTGTCATATGTGTCATGGGCAGAATTAGCCCTCGATGCTTCTGACCACCACCTGGTGTTTTAGTTCACGTGCACGCGTGCGCACACACACACACACACACACACACCAAGCTCACTTAGAATCATGTGTTCAAGCTCACTTTTGAATAAAGATTATGAGGACGACGTCTGTTGTGTAATGAGTTAACCAGGTAGTTACTGGGCACGTGACAAATGGGGACCTTGGGTTAGGTCTGTTAACTAGTGACCCGGCATGTTTTTGTTGGCTCATACTGCTTCTTACCTTCTTCATTTGTTCTTACTCTGAGAGCCCATTTCAGTCAAGCAATAGTAGTTTAGTCTGAATTTAGCCAAATGGGGTTAAACTTGACCCTGGAGCCTCACTGTACCATTTTGTTATTGTCTCCATGAGAAAGCACCTTCTATTTTGTCTGTCTCATTTTTCAAATTACGCAAAAGCTTTGGGAAAACCACCCATTGTAAATTAGAAATGCTTTATACCGGAAAAAATAGGAGCTGATTGTAATATCTGATACGAAGAGGTTATCTTATGCTTGAAAGCCTATTTGCAAAAGAAACTATGATATTGTCACAAATTAGTTAGCAAACACTGATGTATAATATATGCTGGTAAAGACTGTTTTTATATTGTTTATTCAATATTTATGGAGCTCCGTTACAAGCAAAGCATCTAGAAATATTAAAATCACAAAGATAAATAAAATGAAGTTCCTCTGCATGAAGCAATTTAAAACCTAGTGAGAGGGAGTTAGAAACACACACGAGAGGGGTGCCTGGGTGGCTCAGTCCGTTGGGCATCCGACTTCGGCTCAGGTCATGATCTCACAGTTCATGAGTTCGAGCGCCGTGTCGGGCTCTGTGCTGACAGCTCGGAGCCTGGAACCTGCTTCGGATTCTGTGTCTCCCTCTCTCTCTGCCCCTCCCCTGCTCACACCCTGTCTCTGTCTCTCTCAAAAATAAATAAACATTAAAAAAATAGTCTATTAAGAAATACACATGAGAAATCCACAGCTGTGACCATAAGGAAGGGGAAGGAGGGGATCTCAGGAGAAAGGATGCAATACGGAAGCTTCATTTCCACAATGGAAACCTGATCCTGGAACGCCTTTACCGGGGATCTCAGTGAGAGCCTAGCTGCAGATCCTAGACACGCCTGTATTGTAAGTGGATAAAATGTAATGCCGTGGATACCGTACGTACACGAAGCCTGGGAGAGGAGGTCGACAGGGCTGAGCTTCTCGGAATGGTGCTCAGAATGCTCCTGCAGGATTGGACAACAGCCTGTTGAAAACGAGCAATTTCACAGCAACGTGAAACAGAGCCATTCTGCGGTGGGCCAAGGCGAAAGCTAGCCAACGCCGTTGGATGTGTGCGCACCGGGGACACGGCGATAAGGCGGTCCTCTGCAAGCCCTGGAGGGAGGCTTCAGGAGAAGCCAGCCCCGCCCCCACACCTTCTTGGAAATCTGACGTCCAGGACTAGGAGAGCATAAGCCTCTGGCCGATTTCGGTAGGGCAGCCCAAGCAAACTTACAGAACGGTGTATACAAGAGTGTGAACGCGGTCCAAAGCACAGCTATGACCAGGCAAGCATCCCGGCTAGCGTAGTTATCACTTCCTTCCCAGTTATAGCCTCACCCCTCTTCCTCCCTGTGCCTCAGCCACCAGGTGTGGTAAGATCCCCAATCAGAGAAGGGCCCCCACTTCCTGAGAGCATCCGATCCAGACAAAAGTCCTGCTCCCTCCTGCCATCCCACAGATTATGTACAGTGAGCCTATCAATAAGCCGCTTCTAACATAGTCTGATGGACACGGGAGAGGTTTTCTTGCTGCGGGCAACAATCAGGCTGACCTCCTCCCCTGTTTTCTGTTCCTTGGGTCTTTCTGTTCCTTGGGTTTTCTGTTCCTTGGGTTCCAGGTCACTGAAGACTTTATTCAATTTCATTTCTTTACTTCCCGAAGCTTATTTACTGAGCATCTCCTATGTCCCCTGTGCCATGCTGGGGATTGGAGATCTCAGTGAGAAAAAAAAAAAAAAAAAAAAAAGACTCCTTTTTTACTTGCAAATTCTAGTCAGTTATGGGCAGCAACAACTAACACAAAAGAATAAATATAGACAATTTTCAGTTATTATTTCTTAAATTGAAGGAGAACATTAATTCCTGATGTAAGAAATGAAGCCCAGGTACTAAGTATTCTAGCTTTTTAGTCTTTATTCTAAAATAGGGGAACTTCAGGGCTGCCTGGGTGGCTCAGTTGATTGGGCGTCTGACTTTGGCTCAGGTCATGATCTTGCAATTCGTGAGTTCCAGCCCCACGTCGGGCTCTGTGCTGACAGCTCGGAGCCTGGAGCCTGCTTCGGATTCTGTGTCTCCCTCTCTCTCTGCCCCTCCCCTATTCACGCTCTGTCTCTTAATAATAAATAAACATTAAAAAACTTTTTTTAATAAAAAATAAATAAATAAATAAATAAATAAATAAATAAAATGAGGAAACTTCATTTATTATTGATGTGTTGCTGAGGGACACAGAATTCTATCCATTGAATATCTCCTCCCCAAATAAAACACGTGTACAAAAATAGAATATTAAATCCAGCAATGCTGTGGAAGACACAAAAACTGTAAAATTGGAAGAGAGTCAAGCGTAATTCAACCTTTTTGTTTTGAGGATCCAGACTCAGTAAGGAACCATCGTCCCCCGACTCTTGTATTATTTCTTTCTCTCTGTCTTGCATGTTGCACTCCTTCCTGCCTACTAGCTCCCTCATTTTAAGTGTCACTATTTTACATCATTTAAGAAATGAATCTCTCCACCGATGCTTTTCATCTGTTGTTGCAAGTCCAGAGTGCAGCCTTAGGAAGGAGTAAATGAGGCGTCGCACCAGTTCTCCGGCATAATCTATATGCACCACACAGCCTCAATATTTATAATCTTGATTAAAATTTAAACTAGAGCTCAGACACTTCCAATGAAAATACTATGTATATTTCAAGATAGTTTTCTCTTTTATTATTTTACGAAAACCATCAAGCAGACGTCTCAGTCAGGCAGGAGCCTAAGGGAATGGGAATATTCCAGAACAGCCTCGTGGCTGTACGTCCGTGTGATCTCTGCTGGCAGGTTTCGCAGTGGAAAGTGAGAGATCCGCTAATGTTGAGTCATGTGGATCACGTAAGTATTCGTACTCCTGTTTCAGGTATGTGTAGTTTGAATTCCTCCGTCAAGCATGTCTTAAAAAAACATCATTTTCCTGGGATTCTTTCGTGCCAAGCACTGTAACACGCAGTGTGAACTGTTATTCCAGAAACAGAAAGCAAAAAACCCCCTCAGCAGCCTTCTTGCCTACCAGCCTCTCCCCATACCCATCTGTACATTAAACCCATTGCCTTAAAACTGAAAAAAAAAAAAAATTTCAGAATTAACACAAGTTGCCAATCGACACTTCATTCAATGTTGTGCACAGCGTTTGGAGGGACTGGACGCTTGAAAATAACTGTTTACCTAGTAACTAGGTGTTCTAGGTCAAAGGGAAATACATTTTTTTTCAAAAGGAATCTCTTTAGATAGAGGATTAAAGTTGATGAATAAAATAAATATGTAAAAATAGCAAAGGAGTCCCTTTAAAAAGAGAGAGAGAGAGAGAGAGAGAGAGAGAGAGGAGAGAGCTCCCGTTTTTAGACAGAGATGGAAAATGGACGACTGGGTGCCTGAGGCTTGCAGGGAACAGGGCTGTGCAAAGAGACAGCACAGGGGCCCCAGGGGTCCTGGAAACGTCCGGGCACTGGCCAGTGGTGATGGTCACACAACCTGGCAAACTGACCCTCAGATCAGTGAATGATACACTCAACACGGGTTTGAACTGGATACTTCAATAAGTCCTTTAAAACGTGTAGGGAGTTGGTCTTACGATGTGGGGAGGAAAAGGCTCTTCATTTTGTTGATACATGGCTCCAAGGTGTGGACTAGGGGCTGGCAGGAAGCTGAAGCCATCCCGAGCCCTGTTCACCTCCCTCTGCCCCACCAGAGGCTGTGGCCAAACAGCCGCGTCACCACCTCCTGCTCCTGAGACCCCCCCAGGATCCCCAAAGGGCGTAGCCAGCCTCATCCTCAGGACTGATGTGCCAATGCCACGGTCGTGGTCAAAGAGGGTCTGTGTGAAGTGTGCTCATTGCCCAGCATCCCGCGATGCTCCTGTGAGGTTCTCAGTGAGCAGACTGAGGAACAGAAAGGAAGCAAAAGGGCCAGCTCAGAGCACCAGCTGACTCAGAATGTGGGACACATCAGTGCGCTTCTGCTCGGGGCTTGAAGAGGCATTTCTTCTTGCAGAGGCGTGTTGTCTGTTCTTTGGGTTTTGTTTTCCCCGCACTATTTCCGTGTACCCTATTTAAATGCATATGTAACAAGCCTTAAGAGGCCTTTTCTACATGATCAGGGACGAAGGACGCAGAGAGTTACCACAAGTGATTAGGAGCAAGGAAAGGAAAGGAAAGCGGGGGGCAAGACCACTGGTTATGGCAGATTCGGGTCCTTCCTTCCCTCATTCTAAGGCCACCTTTGTCCGTAAGGATCTTGCAGAGAAAAATGGACAGGAAATGTGAAACCAAAGTTAATCTAGATATGTTGTCATAAAGGCAATGAAGGAACTTCAGATCCGGGAGGGCCAGAGGCATGATGAGGTGGAGGGAAGGCTGAGGAAAAGTCCGAAAGGTATGAAGGGTTCATCGCTCAAGCGCCAGGGAGAGACCGTCTGGCTCAAACCGGCTGCCTCAGCAATTAGGGCGAAGCGCTTGCTGTTTTCTCTTCTGGAAACGTTGCTGTAGCTTCTTGGTACTTGATGCTTCTGCTGTTTCCACGAAATTTAACTTCTCCGCCAATGATGTTCGCAGAGAGGAGTAATCGCCTTTTTCACTTTGAAGATTAAAGTGCAGATTTTAAATATTTCACAGGCAAATGCAATGTAGATACGAACCTCATAAAATATTTGGACATGTTAGTTTTTCATTTTCTTTAAGTATTGCGACAATAGTTCGCAGAGTTTAAAGAATAGTTTAGTTATGCCAGGAACTCGAGGCTTTAAGAGACACGTGTAATCCTGTGTCTCTCTAAATGCAGGTAAACACAGTCCAAATGTGACTTGGAAGACAGGTACCTTCACGTTCTGCTGTCACATTTCTTTTTTATATTTAAGTTTATTTATTTATTTTGAGAGAGGGGGTGGGGAGGCACAGCGAGAGAGGGAGAGAGAGAATCCCAAGCAGGCTCCACACCATCAGGGTGGAGCCAGATGCGGAGCTCGAACTCATGAACCATGAGATCATGACCTGAGCCGAAGTCAAGAGTCCCGTGCTCAACGGACTGAGCCGCCCAGGCGCCCCCGTTCTCACATTTCTTAAGAACAAAACAAACACTCCATGGTCCTTAATCAGCACTGCTCCCTTCATGATTGCCTCCCTACCACACTGAAAAACCTCCAGTTACTCCCTTTTATTCCAGTTAATATTTTCATTACCTTTGGTCTGGCCGCAGCTCTACACCAAATGCAAATCCAAAGTACTACAATAAAGCCTGAAGCTCAAATGAATTTAACTTATACTTATACTTTATACTTTAACTTAACTTATACTTTATACTTATACTTTATCAGCTTAGAGTCCCCCTAAAATCACTTCTACTTAATTCTTGTCCGTTCGCAAGCACATTAAAACCAGTGATTTCCAGCTCCATGGCTACCGACCTTTGGTATCTTCTAAAACGTTTAGTATATTTTAGAGAGGAAATAATTGACTCTTGTGTACTGCTGAAGGTCCTGGTTTCCGTCTTAAGGATGGCGATGTATCTTGGGTATATGTCCACTTGACTAAAATGAAAGCTGGTCACACAGATTTGATTGTTATTTATTTTTCGCAGTGCCTTCTAGAGGAAATTCGAATTTCACCTAGAGATGAAAGAAATGGACTCGGACGTAAGCACAGTAAAGATCATGTTGGTTTACACCTGACATTCTGGAAAATGGTGCCTTAATGCGATGACATTTAGGTGAGGCATCTCATTAATACATCTCCCTTTAAAAAACGTTCTCCTGAGACAAATGCTAACTTTAATTTAACTTCCTAAATAGCCGTTTAAATAGTCAGAAATAACATGAAGCTGGATTTTATCATCGTGCACGTGAAGCCCCCGGAGGACCTGCAGACCCGCAAAGAACACTAATTCATCTAGTGAGCAGACGTGGACGCGTTTTGCTTGTGGCACCGCCATTGTGCTGGGCCCCACCGGTGAAACCGAGGTTGGGGCCCTCTGCGGTGTCACGAGTGGTGGTCCAGGGGGTCGGGGGACACCTGCAAAGATGCTTGAGGCTATGAAATCTGTAAGCAAGAATCCGGTCACGCTCCATGTGGTGAAATAAGAACGAAATTCTCCTCACAGTAGCTCACGACAAAGGAGAGGAAAGAGCTCACACAGTTGAGGTGAAACAGAAACTCAACAGTATGTCAAACTCTGCATTACCCGCTAAAGGACCTACAATAGTTACTTAGTACAGAGGATTCGAGCCCAGTTTCCAAAAGCCAGGCGAAGAGAGCAAGCGTGAGGCCCTCCGTTGACCATGGGCTCCATGCAAGACGCGGTCCGTGGTCCACTCACAGGAGGACTATGTGCGGGTGGGCCTCACCATTCACGCCCATCCTCAGCTATAGCTTCTGCAAATGGGATCTCAAGCCGGCGTGGCTGAGCCTAAAGGAGACCCCATCCCTCATGGGGCACTGCCCGTGCTGACCCTCAGTATCTGTTCTGAGGCAGAACAGAACTGTTCTGAGGCCTCGGACAAGTGTTCCCTAATTCTGAAGGTGAAGGAGAAGGGGTCCCTTTCTTTCCGGGAGGAAATTTTCTTTTCCTGTGCAAATTAATCCTCTGGTGACACTGCGATTTATAATAAAAAATAATGTGTACAACAGCACTATCAACAGCAGGCAAAGTATCGAAAGAGCCCAAATGTCCATCGATGGATGAACGGATAAAGAAGATGTGGTTTCTAACCACAATGGAGTATTACTCGGGGAGCAAAAAGAAGGAAATCTTGCCATTTGCGACTCTGTGGATGGAACTGGAGGGTATTATGCTAAGTGAAACCAGCCGGTCAGAGAAAGACGAATATCATATGTATTCACTCATATGAGAAACTTAAGATAAAAAACAGATGAACATAAGGGAAGGGAAGCAAAAAAAAACATAAAAACAGGGAGGGGGACAAAACAGAAGAGACTCTTAAATATGGAGAACAAACTGAGGGTTACAAGAGGGGTTGTGGGAGGGGGATGGGCTAAATGGGTCAGGGGCACTAAGGAATCTGCTCCTGAGATCATCGTTGCACTAGATGCTAACTTGGATGTAAATTCAAAAAATAAAAATAAATTAAAAAGAATTAAAAAAAAAAAAAAAAAAAAAAGACCAGAAGGGCATCTTTTGTTATTCCTAACAAGCCCCTTTCAACCACACCAGAGTTTATGTTAATGAGTTGACTTTGGAAAGCATTGTAGGTTGGGGACTGGTTTCCAGGGAAACGAATGATGTGACTGGGTTGGGGGGGGGGGGTTGAAACTTTCAGCCTCACCCCTGGCCTTGGGGCTGGGGAGGGGCTGGAGGTTGACTCAATCCCCAACAGCCAGTGATTTAATCAGCCCTGCCTGGGTGATGAAACCTCCATAAAAACTAAGAAGGACAGATTTGGAGAGTTCCCAGGTTGGTGAGCACGTAGGGGTGGGGGCAGCCGGCCAGTCCCCAGGAGGACAGGGCGGATCCCCACCCTTCCCCCTTCCCCCAGACCCTGCCCTGTGCATCTCTCCCTTCTGGCCGCTCCTGAGGTGTATCCAGTCCAGTAAGTAAAATACTTTCTCGAGTTCTGTGAGCCCCTCTAGCAAATTGCTCAGACCTGAGGAGGGTCCTGGGACCCTCCGGCCTGTAGGCCAAGTCCAAGGAGGCGGTGGCCGAATTGAGTTCGGGTGTAGGATACGCAGCCGGAGAGGCAGAACTGGTTGGTGTGGAGGTCTCCAAAAGTTCTATGAAGTGAGAGCAGAGGAGGCCCCGGGCTGAGTGTCTCCTCTCAGGGTGGCCCAGGGTGTGCACACACCACAGGGGATCGGGACAGAGCACGTCCCTCAGCCACAGACGTTCAAGGCTCACGCCTCTCTCAGGACCGCAGACACCCATTCTCCTTTCCTTTGCCTGGAAGCCATTGGAGTGAATCATCCCGTGAGGAGCTGAAAGTGTGCTTGAAGCCGGCCTGGCCTCCAAATGTCAACTTCACAGGGGAAGTTACACTTTTCAATTTCCTACATCATCAGGCGTCTCGTTAGTCCAAGAGAAGGAACAACATCTACTCCTTTGACAGTGCAGCTTATTACCTTTTCCAATTTCCTTTTATCACCTAGGGAAGAAGATGGGAGAGAGGAGAGGAGATGAGCAAGGAGGCAGCAGGGAGAGACAAGGACTTGCTGAGTGTCCGGGTGGCTTACAAAAGCTGTCCGTCCTGGGATGGGCAGGTGATGGCACCCCTGTCTGGTTTTTTTAATGTTTATTTATTTATTTTGAGAGAGAGAGAGAGAGCAGGGGAAGGGCAGAGGGAGACAGAATCCCAAGCAGGCCTTGCTGTGAGAGCAGAGCCCAACGCGGGGCTCGAACTCGCCAACCGTGAGCTCATGAGCTGAGTGGAAACCAAGAGTCAGAGTTCACAGGCGCCCCACCCCTGCCTGGAGATAACATCTTCTCTGCTTTCCTTCCCCTCAGTGGGACTCTAGCCTGGGGCATCACCCATGGGGTGAAAAGCACCCCCACGCCATTTGCCCCAAGGGGCTCTCACTCCCTGACCTCTGAGCCAGGGCATCCCAATGACAGGGGACGGCTGTGAATTCCTACCTATCTTGTACCTAAATTAAACCCAGAATACAGAATTAGGACTGTCCCTCAAGGCGCTGCGGTCATCCTGGACGCACACCGGGAAACACGAGGGGAATCAGTAAATCCGGGCAGTGCTGACACTGGGGGTCCCGATGAGCAGGCAAACAGGTGAATCCCGTCCCGGAACCTCCTCTGTACTTGGGAAGGACCCCCCTCCTGCCCGGGAGGGACGTCTGACCAGCACCTTGCCCGGAAGGCAGACCCAACAGCAGTTACAAAGCCGGGCGGTCTGGCGGTGAGGGACCCACGGCTGGTCATTCGCGGTAGAAAATGTGGGGCCACCGGACTCCACACCTCGAGGGCCACACAGAGGCTTTCCTCGCCGGATGGCAAGGGCCTGTGACTGTGCTCCTCAATCTGGACACATTCTTCCTCTTCCACATTCTTAAATACCATTCATTTCACTAACCAGCACCACCGCAGGAGATCCTAACAACCTTTAGGAGAGGCTGCCCTCTGGTTAGATTTCAATACGGATGCATTAGGGGCTAAGTGACAACCTCTAAGGCGCTAACTCCTCTGAAAATACTTCGTTAGTAAGGGCCGCGTCAGGATTGAGGATTCCAGTTAGAGAACTTCCAATGCTCATTGGAGACCCCAGGGTGTTAAAGGCACACGGAGCCCGCTGCTTACACAGCGAGTTTTAAAGTAAACCAGCAAACGCTGCATCTTCTGGGCAGGGTGGGACGTTGCGTGATCTGGGCATATCTGAGCCCCCACAGCCTTGGGAGACCCCGCACTGGAAGGGAAGGAGCCTGCGAGGCTCCCTGTCCGGGGAGTTGTCAAGATGATAATGCGCTCCTTTACGGTCAGGTAGGTGTTGAGAACGCGATTGTTCTAAAGATCGGTGAGTGATGCCTGGAATTTATAGAACCCTCACCAACACTTTCAACCATTTTCCCAAACCTGCTCTCATGTGTAAGTAACTGTGTCACCGGTTCCCCAGGTGCGTGGACTCAGGATGTGAATCCTTCCCGACCTTTCTTTCTCCCGTCCGATTCTGCTTCAAAGCTGGTAACTCACATGCTTTTCTTCCTTTCCCTTCCTCCTTCCTTCCTTTACTTTCCTCCACCCCCCTCTTTCCCTTCATTCTCTCTCCTTCCCTCATTTTTTTTCCTCCCGTAGTTTCTTCTCTCCTCCCTGTACAACCCAGTTCCTGCTTCTCAAGTCTACCTCTAACTCCCTAGTTCAAGTGACAATGGCTAAGAGTTACAGAGCGCTCACCGTGGGCTCGGGCATATGCCCAGCCTCTGGGGAGTGAGTAGTTGAGCAGGGTTTCAGCTCCCCAAATCCCCACCCTACCCTGTACCTTATAAATTACTGCGTAAGCCAGACGCCTTTATCTGGGACATGCTCGACCGGGAAGGCTTCTGGGACAACTGCCATTAAACTGATCTTCTCGGGCAAACTGAGACATAGGGTCATTTACGTCCCGGTGAAGGAGTGACAGGGTCCCACCTTTAACCTCCACGCCCACCTTCCCCTGCACCTGCTCACTGTTGCCAAGTGCCAGATGCGTGGCCGCCCACCTCCAAACTGTTGGCTGGTCCCTCATGGTAGGTCAGAATAAGATAACTCCTTATCTAGAAATCACCTGCTATTGTCTTACTTCAGATGACTTTCCAAGTATCTACACCCAGTAACCTGCTGTCCTGCAAACCTCATTCCTGGCTGCCCCCAGAACATGGCTGGGACTTTGTCCCCGTGTGCTGACTGAAAAGCAGTCCCCTCCACCCCCGTTGCTGTCTGGCAATCTTGTCTTGCGGAGTGAGAACTGCGAATTTCAAGACGTCTGTGAATATGGCAACTGAGTATGACTTCCCGTTATTTGCACTCGTAGCTATTTTAATCAAATAATATAAATATAAATCCAACCCAGATGAGTTAAAGCAACATTTATTAGCCAAAAATAAACTGAAATTCAAGCTGAAAGTAAGGCAGGATCTGTGTAGTAAAATTACCTTCCTCTCTCTTCCTCTCTCTCCCTCTCTCTCTCTCTCTCTGTTTCAATTCCTCTCAATTTTACTTCTTATTTGATTTTCTGCTGTCCCCCTTATAGGTGGTTTGACTCTCAGGCAGCTCGGTGATATTCTTAGACCTACCGGCTGCTCCAGGCTTATATTCCATACTCTTGGGACCCCGAGAATAAAGACTATTTTATAATCGTTTCAGAAATAAAGGGGGTCTGGAATCAAACACAAGTTATATGTTTATTCCTACACCAACCACAGGATCAAGCGTGCCGATCCGTCCACCCCAAAGGAAATAAACCACGTGAAATGGTGGTTGACCCAAAGGAAGCTAAGAAACACTGGGTGTGGGCCGGGCAGGGATAGCAGCCGGGTCTAGGGGCAGAAGTGATGCATTTCCCCTGTACCCTTATTTGTGTACATTTCAGTAATCTCGGTCATTAGATTATCAGACTCCTGACAATAGGAAATATACTCTTTGCATCAGTTAGACTGCACGTAAAAGAATATCCTAATAAAGGCTCATTAGCAAAAAGGGCTTTTGTGATTTCACATCGTAAGAAACTGAGAGACGGTGATTCTGTGGTTGGTTCAGTGGCTCGTGGATGAGCGCTGCATTTGGACGTCTCCCGTACGGCTCATCTGGCATCCTTAGCAGGTCGGTGCCCGTGCTCCGCTGGCTCTGGTGACACAGGACTGTGGCAGTCCTCAGCATCGCTAACACGCAGCCACGTGCTGCAAAGGGCGCGAGGGGCACGCGTCTCTGTTCGCCTCTTGGTGCGAGGGTTGGGACGTTTCCCAGAAGCTTTCCAGCAGATGTTAGCTCAGGGATCATTGGCTAAGGTTGGAAAATACTTCTGTGTCGTGGGTACAAGGAAGTGTCAGAAGCCTTCCCTCCCAATTTCAGGCTCTGCACTGGAGAAATCATGTCTGAAGACTAGGGCGAAGGGCGCGGGCTGAGGTTATCTGATAGAGAATCGTAAGTGCCCGGTGCACTGATGTCTGTGTGGTTGCTTTCCATAGAGGCCATTAGGCTAAATCAAAGCAGAACATTTACTAATCATAATATGAGTCTTTAAGATTACGTCTAACGAGGAGATCTGTACCTTAATAGAATTAGTTTGCCAAAGGAGAAGCTTGTCCAGATGTGTACTTTTCTCTATTCGTTTGGAAGCCTGAGCCGTGCTGACAAACACGGTGAGATGTACAAGCCGGAGGGACAGTCGCGGAAAGACCCGGCTGAGGCTGGAAATGTTCTGCAACAGCGAGATGCCCTTCTTGAGCAGTGTCATGGCATCTGGAAAGTTCAGAGAAAAGAGACTGGCACGTTCTGTGTAACAGCCCCCCACCTGTCATTAAGTAGCCCAGAGATAACCTTGTCAGGGGCACAAGTTCACCTCTGACTATTTTAAGCTCTACAATGGATTGGGTTGACTTTCAATACATAAAGCTGTATCAATTATGCACATAACTTACCGAATCTGCTAAGTGCTCTATCATTTATTAGCACGAACGGCTTTTGTTTTTAAGGATAAAATGAGAATCCAGGAGAGAAAAAGAGATTTTCAGCTGAAGAACGGACCTGCGTCTGAAACAGTCCGGGCAGGTGTTCTCTCCGGCACGTCATGCCTCCTAGGGCTTCCGGGCCAGTCTTGTTGGGTTCTTGTCACTTCACGTCACACAACCCCTGCTACTCAGGCTAAGTTCACGTGGAGTTAAATGAAATGCAGTATTTGACAGTTTCCTTTTGGGTAAAAATTGCACGTTATAATCCAGCAAGGCTTGGCAGGTGTCCCTGCTGCACAATGGCACACGTACTGTAGGTGCGAATAGACTCTGGTGCCGTGACTTTCCCGTCACGGCCTCCGCACGCCACTGTGGCCCTTCCGTCAGAGCGCACGTGGAGAATAGACCTGGTGATGCGTTGATTGCTGATCTCACAGTAGCAGCTTTGGTGCCCGTGTTTCTGCTAGTGTATTTAACACGGACTTGCCCTGGAAGGACCCGTATTCTGACAGTGAAAGCATAACTCATATTTGGTTTAGTGGCAGGCTTTGAACTTCAATTATGGTGCTCGGTCCTTTCTGAGTAATCAAAACTTACCCCTGTTTTGCCCCCAAATGCAAAGTTTCTGCTCATTACCTAGAACTTGCTGGAGAAATCTATTCTTAAAACCGGTAACTACGTGTTACCGAAGGAATCCTTTCTCTCAAATTATATTGTCGACAACATAAGATACACGACGTTGGCAGTGTTTGTAAAATATGTATATAATTCTGAATTCTGAATTAAGGCAGAAATAGTTCAAAAGTGCTTTACACTTTCTAGGGAGGTAAGATTATAACCCGATTGTCCTGATTGTTGCTTGTCCTAAACCGAACAATGACTTAGAACATTTACGTGTGTATGTATCTAGATCTATAACTGCATCCATATCTCTGTATAAATTTATAATTTTATCTTTGTATATAATGTAAGTGTATATAAATGTCTATATAACAGGCATGTTTTATACACGCATGCTGGAGTAAAGTATCACTGAATAAGAGGAAGACAAGTTGTATTTTCGCTATTTCTAATGATGTGACTTTGAAATGACATGTCCCACTTTCCTTATCAATAGAATGATTGTATTTGTCCAGACCAGAGTTTCCCAAAGTGTGCTCCTTGAACGCCCATCCTGGGAGATCCCCTGTGAGAGAAGGCTGCCCTTGACTCATCAGTGTGGGGAAAGCAGAGCGCTAAGTCCCCTCACGGACAAGCATAGTGCACCCTGGAATCTGAAAGCCTTTGCCAATTGTTACAGTCAAAGCAAAATTAAAAAAAAAAAAACTTTTTCTTTTAGCTTTTAAGAATTGTTTTTACGCAGCAACCAGTTCTTGCTTTGGGAACACATTATGTATCACTGGGTCTGACGATTTCCGGTGTCCTCTGAACCCTAGCTGCCTGAAAACAACTTCAAAAACACTGCTTCCGGGGATTTGCTTCTGGGGATTTAAAGTACACTGTTGAGGGGCACCTGGGGGCTCAGTTGGTTAAGCATCCGAGTTCGGCTTGGGTCACCATCTCACGGTTTGTGATATTGAGCTCAGGCTCCTGTCGGGCATCGGGCTCTGTGTTGACAGCTCGGAGCCTGGAGCCTGCGTCAGATTCTGTGTCTCCCTCTCTCTCTGCCCCTCCCTGTCTCATGCTCTGTCTCTCTCTCTCTCTCTCTCTGTCAAAAATAAATATAAAAAAATTTTTTTAAAAAGACTCTTGGTATGATCTGTGTACATCTGTTTTATATAATATATATGAGTATACATACGCTATGTAAAAATACTTACGTAAGTTATATATATATGACTTTCATGTATTATACATGTAAATACATGATGAAGGTGGAGGTGAGCTCTTTCTAGGACAACTAGAATAATATTTAAAAAATTTTTTAATGTGTTTACTTATTAATTTTGAGAGACAGACAGACAGAATGCCAGCAGTGGAGGGGCAGAGAGAGAGACGGAGAGAGAGAATCCCAAGCAGGCTCCGTGCTGCCAAGGGCAGAGCCCGATGCCAGGCTCAAACTCACGAGCTGCGACATCATGACCTGAGCCGAAATCAAGAGCCGGGACGGACGTTTAACTGAGTGAGCCTCCCAGGCACCCTGACAACAGATAATAATTCAATTAAAAAAATAAAAGAAGGTCTATGTGCCGAGGATTGTGCAAAATGCTAGAAATAAAATAGTGATGGATATCGACAATAAAGTATCTTTCTCTCAAGAGCCCAAACGCTTCACACAAGTACCTGACAGGAGCGATTGGGAGAGAGGAGCACACGGAGACCCGGGCACTGACTGATTCATCAGGAGCCCCCTGACTCCTTCACGATACCCAGCGCCCCCTTCCAGACTCCAGATGACACTCCCGGAGAGCAGACATCAAAGCCCATAATGCATTTCAACCACATTGCCATCTGCATGTTATTGTGAAGAATGAAAAGAAAAACGTTGTTGCAGAAAGAGGTCCGATTCAATTATCCAGATGATACAGGCATTGAATCAATCGCAAACATCATGACTGATAAATGAGGCTCCAGCGTGTCCCCCCCGCCATGGCGGTTTGTCACTGCACTGGGCTACTATGTGATTCTTGCGAAAAGGGTAAGACTCACGCCATTGTTGAGAGGCTGTGACTTTAGGATCTGAGGGGGAAGAGCAGGATAAAGGATATAGATGCTCCAGTTGATAAGGTCTGTATCCAGCAGGAACAAAAATCAACCACGTAGCAGGAATTCTTATCTCTAGTTTCGTCTTCAGCTCAATGGTGCTTCTTACCCTTGTCACGGAGCCATGATTCCGTGACTCCTGTTTGTTCCCAACTGCACACGCACTCCCTCAAACCCAGGAGCAAGCATCGCGTTGGCTCGTATCTCCCATTGCAATTAATTTTGTGAAATCAGGGAAAGGAAGCAAAAATACATTTTAGGAATTACGATAACGAGTCTACCAATTAGGAATCACCTCCAGCTACATTTTTTGAAGTTTATTTATTTATCCAAGCAATCTCTACACCCACCGTGGGGCTGGAACTCATGACCCGAGATCGAGAGTGGCAGGCACATGCTTCCCACTGAGCCAGCCAGGCGCCCCTACCTACCTCCAGCTACTCTCAGCATAAATCCCTGTTGAGGGCTGGAACAAATTGACAGCTGGTTACTTCACTTTGTTCAAAGAAATGAAGGCGTATGGTCCAAGGCCATGGCCATCAGGAAGAACATGACATTGCGGAAAGACTCAAGAAAAGTAAGGCTTTAGCCACCAGTCACCAAGGGGAAGCGTTTCCGGGTGAGTGGAACAGCAAATGCATCAACCCTGAGGTAGGCATACACTTTGGGGTTTCGAGGAACAGCCAGGAGGCAGGTGGTGTGAAGCAGAAGGAAGAAGGACAGCAGCTGCTGGCAGAATTCGAGTTTGCAGAGACAGAGCCGGGTGACGTGAGACCTTGCAGGTCACGTAAAGAGCCGGCTGCCGTTCTAATCATGACAGACGGTCCTTTGAGAGTTTTGAACTGGAGAGTGCTGGGTGAGATTGACATTTCCGCAGGATGCACCCGGGGGTCCTAGAGAGGACGGCCCGGAGAGGGTGGTGGTTGCAGGGAACTAGCGGGAAGCCCTGTGTTCCTTTTGAAAGGAAATGATCAGCTGGGTTGGGGCTGGTGCAAAAGTAGGGCCGGGATGGGGAGGGAAGAGTGGGTTTGGCCTGAGAACGTGGGGAATAGAGATACCATTTGCCAAGTTTTAAAAAATGAGGGGTTAGGTGCAGATTTGGGAACATCTATGGACCAGAATATGTTTTGCTGAAAATCAGAGACTACTGACTACTTAAAAAGCAGGCCGCTCTTGGCATTGGTTAGGGACCTGTGGCTTCGGGAGGACGTGCAGGTCATAGGATACAGAGAAGGGCTTTGAAGGCTTTCCACGAACACGTGGGCTTTAATCTCATTGTTGTCTCTTTCTTTGAGAGCTACAGAGACATCAGGAGGAAAGCAAAGGGCCACCGGCCTTGGGGATTGGTGTGAGAACACGTGCCCAGGAAGATCTAAGTGAGAGTGACAGTGTCCGTCTAGAGTCTGTAGCTTAGGGGAGTTAGAAGGACCCGATATAGAAAATTCAGGAGGCATCCAACTAAATATGGTTTGTAAACCATGGGATTAGAGGAAAACAGAACAGTAAAGTTGTATGCTTAACTGAGCCACCCAAGAGCCCCCTTTCAGTAATTTTCTATGGGAGACATTTGCACTCACTTTGGGAGACATTGACATTAACTTTCTGTTACTGAGAAAGCACGTACTACGTTTTTCTTATGTAATATGAGTGGCTGTTTTTAGGTTAGTTTGGCGTAGCAGCCAGAAGGGAGAAAGCCTTGAGAACAGATTGCTGAACGAGGAGTTCTAACCCCACACTCCGCTCTGTTCATATCATTGGGAGCAGCCGTTGGTTTCAGAGAGGTTTTTGAATGTTTATTTTAAGCAGGTGTGTGTGTGTGTGTGTGTGTGTGTGTATAATCTTTCTTACTAAATATTTGTGAAGATGTCATCACTCTATCTCTTTGTGTGTGGATGTCATTCTTTTAAAAATAGTATTGTTACTTGGAATCAACTAGAAGGTAAAAGCTCAGAAGCTTTACTTCTTCTGTAATAATTAGTTGAATGTAGCTTAGAAAAATAGCTGAGGGGTGCCTGGGTGGCTCAGTCGGTTGAGCACTGACTTTGGCTAGGACATGATCTCACAGTGAGTTCAAGCCCCATGAGGGGCTCTGTGCTGACAGCTCAGAGCCTGGAGCCTGCTTCGGATTCTGTGTCTCCCTCTCTCTCTACCCCTCCCCTGCTCGCGTTCTGTCTCTCTCTGCCTCTCAAAAATAAATAACGTTAAGAAAGTTAAATATGATAGAACAATATATACTAGCAGTAACATTTCCTTCTCTCATATATATATTGCAGACATATGCATGTCTATGTATGAAATGCATATATATTTTATGATACATATACTGTATTTTCCTCCCTTGGGAAATGAACTAGGTTTTGAATACGAAGCGCCTCCCCAGTGAAGGCACGCACTGTGCAAATAGGAAAAGAACACAAATAAATAAAATGGTGCCGTTCCCCAAGACTTACAGTCTAAATTGGAACAAGAAGCAGATAAACACATTGATTTTGGGGAGCCTGGTGAAAGCCCTACTGGTGTTACGACGGCCATTCCGCGGGGGTCCGAGGCAGGCAGTGGCTCACTCCATGGTTTTCCTGGAGCGCCATACAAATTTATAGAAGTGATTATGCAGAACGCCACTGGGATCCTCTGTAATGAGTAAATAAAACCCTATTATGTTCTGAACGGCCAGCTCAGCAGCCAGTAGGAAATGCTGGATCCCAGAGAAGAAAGAACTCTACCTTCCAGACCATGGCTAACGCTGGGGGCCAGGGGCCCCAACACGGGTTCAGAGTGACCCACGTTACATTGTGACCAGGTGAATTTGGTCAATTCAAGAAAAGGCGGTTCCATAATATGCACCTTCAGAATTCTTAGTGTTTGGCAACCCTGCTCACATCTGAGCTTCCAGAATGCCTGTTGATGGGTCTGACATCTTCCTGTATATTTGAAGAACTGGGAGCCAAGTGACCTGTACCAGCTTCAGCGGGAACTCAACATGAACAGCCTGACAGGTGGTAACCACGAAACACAGTTCTTTTATTAGAGCGAATGTGGTTGTGAGCTGTTCATGTAACTTCTCTAAAGATACAGCTTTTGTTTTTTGTTTTTTGTTTTCTGATTTTTCATTTTTCCAATTAGGGCTTCGGATAAGTATTTTCCAAACTGTATTCAATGAAACCGTAGGAGTTCCACGAAAGACCTGAGTTCTTTCATTGGGGAGGGAGCAAGGTTGCTGACAAGGATTTCAATCCCCCTTAACTATATCTTCCAAGCACAGAACAGCTCGGTTTTTATCTGAGTTTTGTACGGTATTTCCCTTTGTAGCCTGAGTGTTAGTGCTTCTGATTTCCCTTCTTGAAAGGTTTTACCACATTCTTGGGGCCATCCAGATGTTTCATCTTGCCGTCTCTCAGAACCACCCCCTTCATTTTCTTTGGGACTGTGGATCTCTCCCTTGCTCTCACTGAGAACCACATGGGGTCTGAGTTTCAGTCTAAGGGCCCCTATATCCTGCTTGATTCCAAATCAAGTTGGGTAGAATAGGTATTCTCTCTTCCTTTTGACATTTTGCATTTTGTGTATTTGTTTGTTTTGAGATTTGCCAGGTACAGGGCTCCAACCTCTAGTGGTTAAACATACTTCCTAAATCAAGGGTCAGCTAACCTCACGATGTAACTACACTATAGGAGAGGCAACGTTTTATATTCCCCTTACTTGATCCTTTCCTGTAGGGAACCTTCATCATCTTTTGTACAAGGTTATGTTGTTCCTTAAGTCCTTCCTCCATCACGCAAAGGGGAAAGGTAACTTGAGCCTCAGTCCTGCAAGCATCTGTGGACAGCCCACAGATCTCGTGGACTTCCAGTATTGAACACATAAGAAAGAAAGTCGGTGTCCTATCCCATTTCCATCTGCCCCTCATAGATTCATGCCCCAGGTACATATGTCAGAGTTTTGGGTACAGGTGACAGAAGCCCAACTCAAATCAGCTTGAGCTGAAACAAACAAACAGACAAACAAATAAGGAATGTGTGTACCAAAAATAGATAGGGAAGAATAAATCCATCCCAAGGACTGATTTGCCAGAGTGACGTCTGAACTCTGTCTTCACATCTTTATCTCGTCCCTCCCTTCTGCCCTGGGCTAGATTAGTGTGCTCTGATGCCTCCACGTGGAGGGGCTGACCTGACAGCCTTGGAATTTGTGATCCAAAGCCATATATGACCCCCATTTGTCTTACTCCGTGTTCTACTATAAAAACGACAAAAGATGAACCCTGGTTGGCTTGGGTTAGGTTGAGCCCAACCTGTGTGAACATTGGGATCGATACAGGGGTTGGGAGGCCACGAGATCCAGCATTTGCTCAATGAAGAACACATTTTCTTAATGAAATTGGGGAGGGTGGGAAGGTGCAAAGTACATTGGGAAAGTTAGCGTGGCAGATGCCCACTAGACTCAGCCATCAGTTAAGTAGCAATAAAATTCAAGACGCTTCACTTTATCACAGATAAACAACAAATTCCACACTGAAGAGTGGTGTTTCCTTTATTAGCACGCATTGCATCAGCACCCGGGATCCCTCATGTCATCCTAAGGAAATTCTGTTCTCCTCAGCCAACAGAAAGTCAATGCCTTAAACCCCTTCACACACGTTTTTTAGGGGCAACTCTCATTGTTGACCAAGGAGACAAAATCAGTTCAAATCTCCATCTGATAAAACTATAGGACGCAGTAAGATCCTGGGTAGGCACATGGTTAGGGCAGTGCCCATTTGTCCCATCATGCGTGTGAGATTTAAGTTTATTTTTAAAGATTTCTGCTGCTAACAGTGTTTGACTATGACTGGCTTAGATGGCATCCCACTTTCCTTTCGAATAAGATTTTTTTGTTCCATAATAGTTCTTCAGAATAAAGTGAGGCTCATTAATATTGATAACATTTTATCCTATTATAAAACTTTTGAGATCCATCAAACGAGAAAGACCCCAGATGCCAATCAATTATAGTTAAGTTGAAGTTGAATGTACTTTGCTGTAATTCTTATCTCTGCTTCCCTTGTGGATACAGAATGAAGGAGGAAGATTTGCATGTGTAAATGACTTTCCTCAGCAGAAGCTCTATATAACATGGGGTTTAAAATATTAAAGATTCATAAGGAAGATATCAAATATCTACATATCTAGTTGATAGAGTGCCATGTGCCATGGCGTTTAGTGTCTTTAGAAAGCTCTCCATTTTCCCCGGATTTAGCATGCATGGCAAGTAGCCTTTAGCAATTGACTGAAATCAGAAAATGTCAAAGCTGTCTTTAGAAGATGGGGCTATATTGTTTCTTTTACACCAGTACTAAATCAAGGAAAAATCAGACAAAATGGAATGATATTATATCTTCTATATCTAATTTGAAATGTTACATATGGTAACAACTATTGTTAAATTGTCCATAGCTAATTGGTCCTAAACTAAAATAGATAATTAAATATGCTCTGGACTATTAACTGACTCATACTTTAGGTATTTGCCTAATTAGACATTTCCGAAACTATACATTTGCATTGGTTAATTTTTACAAAACATTCTATGGTGAATTTTTAACAATTTTTATTTGGTGTTTACCCTTTTAAACTTATTCCCTTAAGGACATTGAAGACACATAATCTACTATAATTATTGCAGTGGACTTTTTTCTTACCCCATAAAGAAAATGATTATACTATACAGAAATAGCAATTTCCACTTTTTGGAGCGTATTTGGAGTGCCTTCACATACATTACTCCTTCTGGTATTCTGCATGGCTGGATATTTCCCGTCTTAAGGACATTTACTCAGCGGTACAGGTTTTGTTCATTATATGATCAGTACAGGGTAGTACCATATGAACTCAAGAAGAAGGGTCTCCCCCCACTGAGGGATACCGGATGGCTGGGCATCACCAGCAAGACATTCCCGATACCAAAAATCTTCAGCTGCAGTTCCATAGCTTGCAAAACGACCTTTAGGAATCTAGTGAAAACGAAGACATTATCAGACAAACACAAAGTGAAATAACATGTTCCTAACAAATACCCATAGAGAAAGACTAAGATAAGTCCTTCAAACAGAAAGGAAATGACAACAGAAGGACTCTTGGAGCATCTAGAAAGAAGCATGAACAGAAAGACCAGATATGTGTGTACAGACAATAGAGGTCTTCCTAATGAGTCTTACGATCACATCTGATAATCAAAACAAACACTATGTGATGCCATCTAAGACAGAAGACAATGGTATTTAAAGTTGATAAGATAAAGACAACTAAGTAGAAATAAAGCTTCCATACTTTACTCAAAATTAGTAAAATGCCAGTACCAGTCGACTACCATCAGGGGTATCTGTGTATATTGTGATACCCAGACACCCACGATAAAAACAATATGAAGAGATACACTCAAGGGCACTAAACTTATGTCCAGATGGAATCCTGAAAGATTATCAGGTAACCCACAGCAAGGCAATGGGAGATACACAAAGAAACAAGACACAGAGGAAACAAACATAAAACTAATACAATAACGGAAGATTAAGTTCTCACGGATCAATGACCAGCTTAAAGGTAAATGATTTAAGCACACCAATTAAAAAGCACAGACTGGCAAGTGTGTAAAAACAGAATCCAACTACATGCTGTTTGTAAGAGACTCACTTCAGTTTCAGTGCCATTGGTGAGTTGAACATGAAAGGAATAGGAAAATGCATACGTGCGAACATTCACTTAAAAACCAAAGAAGTGGCTATATCAACATCAGATAAACTCCATTTCAGAGCAGAGGAAGTACTAGAGACACAGTAAAGGATCGATCTACCAGGAAGACATAATGACCCTAAATGTGCACGCACCAAACAGCAGAGCCTCTAAATACACGAAGTAAAACTGGTAGAGATAAAAGGAGAAACAGACAAATTCACAGTCATAGCTGAGGATTAAGCAGCTCTTTCAGTAACTGATAGACCGCTGGACAGAAAACTAGCTTCTGAAGATCTGAACAGCATAGTCGACAAACAGAATCAGAAATGTAATTAATTCCTAATAAACAGAACACTAAGTCACGCTCCTAAAAAGAAGAAATAAAATTCTCACTTATGTCATATCCCATTTATAGTTTCAGGAGTTATACAGAGTATAAAGATATTGAATTCACGTTGTGGAAACTGCTTAGTAACGTAACAGTCTCCAAACACCATGACATTTTGGCAATTGTATGTCATCCTACGTGAGTCTGTCAAGATGCGTCGTGCGCACATCTCCGTTGTTCTAACGTGACCTCTGACCCACTGGCCGTAAATCAACACACACTGAAATAAAAATAATAATAAATTTCTGTGTATAATGCTGGAGGTTTTTAAGCTATTTTTCCCCAACTCTTTTAGGAAATGAGGAAGCAATGTGGAGGAGTCTTGGGAAAGGAATGAGACATGACTCTGGGTTTAGACAGACTGGGACAGAGGGGCAAGCAGTGGCGACAAGAGGAAGGTCAGGTAACAGGTGCGAGTTTGGGCGTGGAAGTAAAATAAGAAATATGGAGCCAAGGCTCAAAGGGAGGAGTGATGGGGAGGACCGCAGAGCACAGCAACACCTGCTCCTACAGCCACAAGTCATTAGTGGCTTCTCGAGGCCATTCCTGCATTATCTTTCTTAATGTTTATTTATTTTTGAGAGAGAGAGAGAAGCAGAGACAGAAGGAGACACAGAATCCAAAGCAGGCTCCAGGCTCTGAGCCGTCAGCACAGAGCCCGACGTGGGGCTCGAACCCATGAACCCCAAGATCATGACCTGAGCTAAGTCGAACACTCAACTGACTGAACCACTGGGCACCCCTATTCCTGCACCATGAAGTTCAGGACAGGAGGTAGACACAAGAGATCACCAGTTTCCAGGGCTAAAGGGAGCTCTGAGTACAGAGGCCCCAGTAAGAGGAAACAGGGGGGGACTCAGTTGTCCTAAAGGTGTGTGTGAGGGAGAAAACGGAGCCTTGCAGCCTGGAAGGAACGGAGTTTGGAGAGTGAGGAGCAGTCAGCAGTGACACTTATTCACCGACACCTGGCATTGAGTCGTTTCCACCTTCAGTCAGTCGCTTGCTCTTGAGAGGAACGTGAGGTCAGACCAGGAGGTGGAGAGACGTCCGCTGTAGGGAAGGGAGGACTATTTTTGCAGGGCGTTACCGCACACACAGCATATACAAGTTCAGTCAAAAGCAAACAAGCTAACAAAACCAATAAAGGAAATGAGATTTAAGACATACTCTAGCAGCGATGCTATATTTTAGGACATAATGTGAAACACACAGAGTTTCCCATGTTTTGACTTTCTGTAACTCAAGATTGCAAACTGCGTGTTCTGGTCTTCACCCTCGTGCCTACAGGGACCATTAATTTGCACACAGAGAGACTGGCAGGGCTCAGAAGAGCAGGCAGTCATACACGGATTGGCAGGTGCCCACCAAATGAATCAGCCTGTGTCTGAACCGTCTAAACTACGCCCCAGTTCTGTGAGTGTTCCATGGTTCTGTGATGTGATAAACTATTTCTTTCTTGTGGATTTGTGATAAATGACATTTTATCTTGTTAACAAAACTCACGGCCAGTTGGGTTCAACTTGCATGATCTCGCGGTTCGTGGGTTCAAGCCCCACGTTGGGCTCTGTGCTCACGGCATGGAGCCTGCTTGGGATTCTGTCTCTCCTTCTCTCTGCCCCTCACCTGCTTGTGCTCTCTCTCTCTCTCTCTCTCTCTCTCAAAATAAATAAATAAACTTAAAAAAATAAAAGATCAAAAGGAACACAGAGAGAGATAGAGACGGAGAGACAGAGAAAAAAGACAATGGCTGAGATTTTTCTAAAATTGAAAAAAGGCACAAAACCACAGAGTCTGGAAGTGTTATAGGCATGCACACATGATAAATAAAAATTGGTGAAAAATTAATTATATCTTGGCGCATCTACAAAATGCCATCACAGCAGCATCTAGATTAGTGTTTACCAAACATTGGGTCCCGTAGCTCAGCCAACGCATAAAGTTAACTTTCACATGGATTAAATGCTCCAATTATATCAGAGTTTGGCAGAATGTGTTTGAAAAATGGTTCAATTATATGCCTTCTATAATAATTCACTTTAGCTGCAAAGACACAAATAGAGTGAATGTTAAAATGACAAAAACAACATATACCATGGAAATGGCAACCAAACACAGAGCAGGGATGGCCACACTAATAACACACAAAATAGACTTTAAGCCAATCATTGTTACAGAAGACAAACATTATATATTGTTGACTTCCGGTTTATTGTCTTGAGTTCGGAGAAGATACTTTGGATGATTTTAGTATTTTTAGGTTTATTGAGACTTGTTCTGTGGCCATGTGGCCTAGCTTGGTGAAAGTTCCACATGTACTTGGGGGGAAATATATATATATAAATATAAATATAAAAAGAGTAATGGAAAGAATTGAATGTGGTAGCCTCTTGGGGGGGGGATGTAGGGGGAGCTGCTGTACCTCGTAAAATACGGTAACTCCAAATTAGGAGCAAGTATAATGCTACTAAAAATAAAAACCGAATGAAAAATACAATGATAAGAAAGGGAGGCAGTGATTTCCTCATCGGTAGAAAGAGTTCATATACTTCCTAAAGCTCAAATCTACTTCCATTTCAGTATGAGAGCTAGCTGTGGGTGTTGATCAAAGAAGGGAACAAAGTCTACTAGGTTTTTCACACTTTCTAATATATAAGCAGGGCATCTGAAGACAGGGAAGCTTGAAGACAGACTACACAGTTAATACGTGTTAATTAGAACGTTAATGAGACCGAGTGACTAGTGAAGGTCTGAATCTCAGTGTATTACTGATTTGATGATTCCGCCATTCTGATTATCTTTAGTGTAAAGCACACGCAATGTGGATAATTAGGTTTCTTTATTTGGTGTCCAACCTAACAAAACCACATACAAGCCCAATTTGCTCCTACTGATTGACAGAGCTGTTCGGACACCCTTGAATATCATGGGTTGGAGTTTTACGCATAATTGAACGGTACAGCTAATTAGTGCACAATGAAATAAAAAGAGGTCAACGGATGAATGATGAAAATTCTCCACTTGAAGAGCAAAATACCATTTTGAAGGCAATGACTTCGATGCAATGTCACTTCAGCCAGAATTTGTGAGTCAGGCTTTCGTTTCAGGTCTAGAAATTTTCATTTATTTTTAATTAGGTCACTGAATTGGAGCTTTGCAAGAAAATGAGCAGAGAAGTGATGTATTTACACACCGAGGATCCTCAATCATAGGTTAATACGTGTAAGCAGCTTAAATAGTTCACGACACATCATAAATGCTCCATAAATATTACGTATTGTGCCCATTACTCCAAACCTAAAGGGAGATGTCACTATTTACTTTGCAGCGGTTTTAATAAATAAACCTCATGTTCTGTATGGTCACACGGAGGAGTTAGGAGCAGTCCTTTTTTTTAATTTTTCACACACATTTCTCTTTAATGAAATCAGTGCGGCTTTGTCCTTTATTTCCAAAGTATCTCTATGAGAATTAGGGTCTGTGAAATGAAGTCGCTTGCTCTCTGTGCTACTGCTGAGCGTACTTTACTACCTCCCTTCTCTGCTCCCCTCCCAGGGCCATGCCAGCTCCGTGGTGGTGGCAATAAATGCAGCCTCCTGTTCTCTTTTGGAGCCTCGGCACTTTGGGAGGCCAGCGTCACCTTCTTCTGGCTCCTTATTTTGCGATTTCACTGGGTCCCTACGAGGCTTCGTTGGGCTGGCACCCTGAGCACACTTCTAACTCATCCCCTGTAATACTGTTGACTTTTTCAAAAGCACCAAACCATAAAAAGAGGATTCGACTGGTGGTAATATATTATTTTGAACACGCCTTCAAATAGGTAACATAAGGTATGAAGTTTAATTTAAAAAATTCAAAAGATACAAAGAGTGTGAAGCGAGAGTTTCATTGATTGATTTCATTGATTCCACAATGGAATTAATTAATTAACTTATTTATTTTTTACATTCTAACACATTTGACGTGGAAATACGGAGACAGACCCCCCCCTTACAACCAGGGGTGCGCAGCATTGTGATCGGCATTGCTCTTTTCTAACCTTCTCATGGTTACATAAAATAAAGGTATGTCTTCAAACGGGTGCTGTCTGTCTTAGGTGCCCCGAAACACGGTAAATCCACCAGAGCCATGCGGTCAGGCTTCCCGGACCAGCACTGTGCTGATTGCACGCCCTGCCGGAGATGCGCTGTGCAGTTTCTTCGATCTGCAGTCACATCATGGACCCCAGGGGACACCGATGTGAGGCGTCTACCCCTAGTTCCCTGTGTCTGTGTGCCTCACAGCTGCTCACACCCATCCACAGAGATCTGCTGTAACTTTCAGTACCGCTGTCCTGTGCGCTTCTGGGGCTGTGCCAATAAATTTGACATAGGACATTTATACATATGAAATTATCGACGTAAATAAAAAATATATAGTCATGTATGGGCAAAAGCATTTTTAATTAAAAAAATTAACTTTCATTCATTTTTGAGAGAAGGAGAGAGACACGGCGTGAGCAGGGGAGGGGCAGAGAGAGAGGGAGACACAGAATCCGAAGCAGGCTCCAGGCTCCGAGCTGTCAGCACAGAACCCGATGAAGGGCTTGAACTCAGGAACCGTGAGATCATGACCTGAGCTGAAATCGGACGCTTAACCGACTGAGCCACCCAGGCACCCTAAAAACATTTTTAATTTTAAGATACATATTCCACTTAAGTCGTACCAATTTGCAATCTCACAGGCAGTGTATAAAGGTACATTTTGGGTTCACACTCTTAAGATTGCGGCTCTGTATTGTACTGGGTTTTTTCCTCTTCCATTCCAAGGTGAGAAATGGTCAGTCCCTGTACTTTTAAGCTGTATTTCTCTGTGAGAGGGCCGAGCATTTTTACGTGTGTGCATTTTCTTTCCTATAAAAGTCTGTTCATACATTTTAAAGGTTTCATTAAGTATAATATGCAGAGAAAGAGTTGATGCCATAAGACTGTTGTGCTCTGTTCCCATAGCTGCAACTGCACTTTTTTTTTTTAATCTAGAGAAAAAAGGAGAGACAGAGAGAGAGAGAGAGAGAGAGAGAGAATCCTAAGCAGACTCCACACTCAATGAGGAGCCTGATGCAGGGCTCGATCCCACGACCCGGAGATCATGACCCGAGCCAAAATCAAGAGTCAGACAGTCAACCGACCGAGACCCCCAGGAGCCCCTGTACTTTATTTTTAATCATCTTTTGCTACCACTCAGGTATTTTTATCCCAAGTGGTCAAGTGCAAAGAGGGAAAAGAGCATTTATTCGACACTTTTATAGAGGTCCTTGACGGAGACCCATTGCATCCACACTTTGACCAGTGCAGACCCCTGACAGGCACCGGTGAGGGCCGTGTGGACCATGCAAATCCGGGAGAATCTCGGGGGCTGAGCAGGCATTAACCTCTAAACCCTAAGCCCCCTGCTGGCCGGAATCCACCCAGCGGATTTACCAGAGGGGCTGGGTAATGCCTGTTTTTGTGTGAAAAATATAGAAAAACCCAGCAATGGCTTGAGCAAAATCCCCCAGTTTACAAATCAGTCTCCAGAGCCTCCTTTTATCCTGACTCTGGAAGTGGCTGAGAGATAAGCCCTTCTGGAAACAGCTTTAATTAGGGACCAAAACTCCCAAGTCAGGCGTTAGGCCAGAAGAAGGTGGGGGAGGCAGACAGGGATATTTCTGAGAGCGCGCTTAGGGGCCAGAGCCAGATAACCATGGAGAACAGCCGTTGTGGGAGACGCATGGAGCGTCTCGACTACCCGTCCAGGACTATCTTTTGTGAATGGAAGAGGGTGCCATCACCAGACTGCAGAGCAAACACAACACCAGACAGTTTCAGGGGCCAGAAGGGTGTGGCCAGTGTCAGCCAATGGGACCGGACAGCAATACTGTAACCTGAAACAGTGTCCCCCAAGGGAAGCACCAATCACGGTCTTCAATGGGGTCAAAGGTCCAATTCCGAGAACCTGGGGGCAGGCGGCCTCTGTGTCAGCATCAGAGCTCGGTCATTTGTGCGTGCTCCTGGACACGTTCCCACATCTGTCACGCTGCTGGGCTGGGTGTCACTGGGGCCAGTCTGAGCAATACAGGCGGACCAGGTGCTGGACTCCTCTCAGTCTCATCAGAGGACTCGCCCTCTTCACTGGCATCTCCATGGGTTGTCCAGGTGGTTCCATCAGTGGCCACACTTTATTTCCAGGGTTTATAGCCCCTAAGAGGAGTGTCTTGAACCTGCTAGGTTTTCAAAGGTCAGAAAAAACAGGCTGTGATTGACAGCCTAAGAACCGGTAAGGGCTGAGCTTCATCAAGGAGACAGATCATCAAGGAGAGTCTTGGCTGGATCCATGAGAAGGTCTTCTGAGTTTTTCCCACCATGGAGCAATTGCATTCATTCTGTGCAGCTGAGGGTGCACACACACACACACACACACACACACACAAGTCCAGTGAACTTCCTGGGTTTAGCTCAGCTGAACCATCATTGAAACTGGACCCAGCTTCTAAAGAACACTGTAAATCAAGGACCCTATTGAGTCAGATATTTCCTTTCAGCATCAGATCGGAAAATAAAGTTTCCCCAGAGGAAGTGCTATCGGTCTTTCATGTAGAACCACAACGCTGTGGGGACAGAGCGACCACGTCTTGAGCCTCCCAGTTTCACTCGACAGCCCAAGCTCATTGGGACTTTCTCCATATCAGTCACTGAATCCAGGGTGACCCACTCCGAGATGGGAATATCAGTCTGGAGGGTCTCAAAGCCTAAGAAGCTGGGGGGGCCCTGTTTTAATAGGAACCCCACAGCAAACTTGCAGACATTTTTCCGAAGGGCATACCAACAGCTGTATCAGGGAGGCTGGCCTCTCCTTCCCAGAGCCCATAGTTGGCAAAATCAGCAAAGTCTTGCAGATCACAGGGACCACGAAGGTCATGGGAACCCAACGATAGTGAGCATGTTGGAGCTGGATGTCTAGCTGGGCTTCACTCCAAGGGTGTCGATTTGCAGAAGCCCCAAGTGAGACACACACAGTATCCAACACTCAAGATTTACAAGAAGGCGCAGAGCCTCCTTTGTGGTGGTTGTGATGGTTCAGTTTATGTCAGGTCGACTGCATCATGGGATGTCCACATTGCTGACAACATGTTATTTCTGGGTGTCTGTGAAGATGTTTCTAGAAGAGATTAGCCCCTGAATCTATAGACTGAGTCAAGAAGACCCCCCTCCCCAGTGTGAGCGGGATTCATCCAATCTGCCAAGGGCTTGAGTAGAACAAAAAGGCAGGGCACGAGTGAATTCTCGGTCACCCTGAGCTGGGACATCCACCTCCTCTTGCCCTTGGACGTGGGGGCTCCTGGTTCAGACGCCAGGACTTACACCCCCACTTACATATTGTGGTATGTCACATAGGAGACTTGGATCAGAGGCAAAGACCTCTGTTACTCACAGGAGAGCAAACAGGACAAGTTGTATGTTCGCACCATTTCCCCTGGCCCTGCGATCCCTGTGGGGGGCGGTGGCACAGAGCCAGGTGGGTGTGTCGTACGTGCTCGCTTGAGTCACAGCTGAAGAACTTTGAGTATTAGGGATGCTACATTTGTGTATAATGGTGTGCTAAGAACCTGCCTGCCCTTTACTCTGCAGGAGACCACTTCCAAGAGCTTCGAAGACTTCCCAGACTTCCAAGAGCTGTCTGCCATATAAAAATCTTTTGACAGGATTGTCTGGGACAAATGGCAGTTAATGCCTCTATTCTCAAGTCGTGGAGAAACACGAGAAACCCAAGGGGGGCTGTTTGCGAACCCCCATGTGCCTCCTGTCAAGACCACACCAGTTGGCGCTCAGAGCTTATAAAACAGTTGTTTTATATATTTTGCCTGAGTTTTAAAGTTGTTTTCACAGAGGCTACATGTAACACCAACGAACTTTTCATGCCCAGAACCAGAGGTCCCTCAGCTAAATTTTAACTACAATGTATTGGGCACTTACTACCCGCCAGAGCAGAGACCTAGATAAAATGACGATGCACGCACTCCTCCGCGAGTTGATGGATTCCTGCAAGAAACGTGCTCATCCTTATATGAATAACACCAAACACAGTGAGTTCCGTGAATGTCACACTCCTGCTAGTCTACACGAGCCAAATATAGACAGGGTCTGTCAAGGAGTGGATCCTGGGGAAAGGATTACCTGAACCGGGTCCTGAAGCGTCAGGGAGCTTGCACAATTACATAGATCACCTCCAGCAGAGTCTTGACCCGGGGGAGGACCTCGGAAACACAGAGAGAGTGTCCAGAAGAGCAGCCATATCAGCGTCTGTACCCGCCCTCCTGTGGCCTCAGTCACCGTGTGTGAGGTGGTTCCTTCAATCTCCTGTTTGAAGGATTCACCCACCTGAATTCCACGCGACAGCCACCTCCGTAGCACATGGCTTGGTTGTGCTTTGTTTTTTTTGCTGGTCAACAACTTAATGGAAATCCCACAGTGCCAAAAATGAACTCCGATCGGGTTTCTTCTCCTTCTATGACTCACACTGATGTTTACGCAGCAGCTCGAGACCCTAAGTCTGAGAGCTTTGCGTCACACGTCCTTTGATTCCCTCCCCAGGATTAAACACGGAAAAAGCCAGGTTGACTCTACCTCTAAAGGGCTTTGGTCTCTATTGCTTTTCTGTATCTGCACAGTTACCATCATTCACCATAACCACTTGCCTGACCTATGTGACCTCTGGTAACCTCCTAACGTTCCTGCCTAACAAATCCTTCACAACACAGGCAACCGTGGCATAAAAACCCAAATGGGTCTTTTCATTCTCCTGGTTACATGATCCAGTGGTCTCTCCTTTAATGACAAATGCTGACCTTCAATTGCTTCCACAACTTTCTCTGGGGAAAAGAAAGGCAAAGGAAGTCCCCATACAAAATAAAAATTGAAAGTAAACTTTCCCATATTTTTAAAGCCAAGCTTCATTTTGGGAAGTAATTCTGATAACATAAGAGGGGAGGTGATGTGAATCATCAACTATACATCTTCCTCAGCTTACAAGGGTTTACACCCCCACAAACTCATCCCAAGTGGAAAATGCCAGGTCAGAGAGCATGTAGTCTTCCCAAACTACCGGGCATCCCAGCTTAGCCTCACCCACCCTGAACACTCAGGACACGGACATTAGCCCACAGTTGGATGATATTATCTGCCACACAGCCTGTTCTACAGTAAAGTGTTGACTGTCTCGGGCAATGTGTCGAATTCTGCCCTGAAAGGGAAAACCAGAGGGTCTGTATGTGCAGGATGCTTGTTGGCCTGTGGGTCGTGGACCCTGGTGATCGTGTGGCTGACTCGGAGCCGTGGCCGCCCCTGCCCAGCCTCACGGGAGAGGGTCCACCACCTATCGCTAGCCCAGGAGAAGATCAAGGTCCAAACTCGGAAGGTTTCTACTGAATGTGTATCATTTTGGCACCATGGAAAGAGAGGGACTGCTTGTCTTTGACAGGCTACATCACTAGAGAAGGGAGGACACTAGCATACATGCTCGAGACTCAGAAGCTCTTGAACCATCTAGGCCACTGGATGCTTCAAAAATATTTCAAATCCTTTCTCTCATTCCCTTGACCCAGATATGTGGCAAAATCCCTGAGATTCTTCCTTCAATTTTCCTCCAGGAGGAAACCGGCTAGAACAATTGTTCCACATCTGACTGATTTTCACTCGATTTGCATACGTGTGTTCCCATAATATCTTCATAAATTTGAGGGCCCTGGGCAGGACAACAATATATGTGCGTGTGTGGTTTGGCTTTTATAAACATTTCTGAGAAAGAGAGAGAGTCCCAGGCAGGCTCATGCTCGACGTGGAGCCCAACGCAGGGCTTGCTCCCGTGACCCTGGGATCGTGACCTGAGCTGAACCCAAGAGTCAGATGCTAAAGTGACTGAGCCACCCAGGTGCCCCGAACTTTATGAGAGTTTAATGGCAATATGTTAGGATCAAATCAGGAGAAAGTACCACACAGTGGTTTTTGATCAGATGAAGTTCAATATAAACCATTATCACCTATAAACAGAGCTACTTACTCAGGAGGAATTACAAGAGTCTGAAGAGCTCAGGAAGTGAGCAGGTACAGGGACCAGTCACTGGCTCTAGGGGTGAGGGAGAGTGCCCAAGGAGGAAACAAATCTGGGGGTGAGGCTTAATCCCGCTGGGGGGGTGAGGAGTATGTGGCCACCTGGATGACAGAGAAGCTCCTCTAGATGGTGAGCCGTAGAACTCTCTGGAAAGCTCCTTCCAGGCATCAGGAAGTGCCCGGGGGCAGGTCCCCTGTGCGGCTGGGGGCTACACAATGCACACCTGGGTGGCAACGCACACCCAGGCCCTGAGCTCACGGCAGGGTGCCCGGAACACAGATTGTGGCTTCCAACTCTGCAGTCCTGAAGCAGAAAATAGCAGGTGCATGTGGGACCGAGAAACAATAACTTTCCGTGCATGTCTCCTCGTTTCCTTCTCTTCTTCCGTCCAAAGGGGCACTAATGGTCTCAGTGTTCATTTCTACCCCTGGTCTCATGCTCTCTTTGACCTTCACCCTCTTTTCTAAAGTCTCTACAAGCCCAGTTCTTCTCTCACTGACGTTGACACACTCTCCTTTAATACAGCCTTCCCAGGGAGCAGTCACAGTTTCGGGAACTGACGTGTTGCACAGGCCTCTGTGGTCTGGACCTGCTGGTCTTACCGGCCACTTCTAGTTCTCCCCGCCCCCCCCGGGCCATTTGCACGACCCCAGAGGGTGCCCGAGACCACAGAGCATGCCCCACCCTGTAGAGGTGGGTTTGTCCTGTACACACGCCTGTCAGGTAAAGATACACCAGACACAGTAAGAGATGACCAACCACAACCGAGAATGTAACAGAACAGTTGTAACCACTTCCTGTGATAAAAGTTAGGTGACTCTGCTCTCTCTCTCTCTCTCTCTCTCTCTGTCTCAGGATATTTTCCTGTCCTGCACTCACCATTCTCGGGATGATGTGAGGCGATTAAACACCTGCCCGACAGACCGAGGGGCTGAATGACGTGGGATGACGTAGCTACGGGCCTTCTGACGCTCTGTCTGGAGTCAGAGACACCCCTTCCCGGTGGCTGATGGGAAATGAGCCTGCAAAGCACCCCGGGTGGGGGGCGGGGGACGCCGCTCTGTCTGTCCCCAGTCCCCGGAGCGAGCGGCATCTAGGAAGCCGCGAGGTGCCGTGTCCCTGCACACAAAAGCTGAGGGAGCCACAGGATGGGAGTGTGGCCAAGGCCGTGGGAGCAGCACCGAGTGCTGCGGGAGGAGGGATGGGAACCAGAGTGCCAGGGACCCTGGGGCAGAGTGTGAGCCCCTCCTCGGGGAGGCAGCGTGCACACCGTCCCCTGGTGGGCCTCTGCCTTACCCGCCCTCCCGGTGGCCGCAAGGACAAGGTGGGAGAGGAGGGTGGGTCTGTGGTGTGCGCCGTCCTGCCCGGGGGGTGTGGGCACCTCTCGGCCGACCTGTGCGCTCCCCTGCACCCTTGGGAGCTCCTTGCTCGCAGCGCGCAGCACGGGGAAGAGAAAGTCCTACCGCACATTTATGCGACACAGGGGGATTTCGAATTCGTTGCTCTTTATATCCACTAGGAAACTTTTTAAATGTTATTTATGTAAGTAATCTCTACACTTACTTGGGGCTTGAACTCACCACCTGGAGATCGAGTCCCACACCCTTCTGACTGCACCAGCCAGCTGCCCCCAATTAGCAATCTTCTTCTTTCCGTTAACAGAAACTGCCAACCCACCATAACGGCGTAATGTGCGTGTCCAATCTGTCTTCCCCATCACAGTATGAACTTCACAGTAGTTGGAAGTTCAACTCACCTACCTGTAACCGGAACACCTCACACAGCACTTTAACCACAACAAGCATTAACACTTTTTAATTAAAAAATTAAAACAGGGGCCCCTGGGTGGCTCGGCGGGTTGAGCGTCCGACTCGGGCTCAGGTCATGATCTCGCAGTTCGTGGGTTCGAGCCCCACGTCGGGCTCTGTGCTGACAGCTCGGAGCCTGGATCCTGCTTCGGATTCTTTGCCTCCGTCTCTCTCTGCCCCTCCCTGCTTGCACGCTGTCTCTGGCTCAAAAAGAAACACTAAAAAATAAATTAAAACAGAAACAAGCAAACAAACAAAAAAAGAGGGCACCTAAGTGGCTCAGTGGGTCAAGCGTCCGACTTCGGCTCAGGCCATGATCTCGCGGTTCGTGGGTTCGAGCCTCGCACCAGGCTCTCTGCTGTCAGCACGGATCCCACTTTGGATCTTCCTTCTCTCTCTTTCTCTGCCCCTCCCACGCTTGAGCTCTCTCTCTGTCTCTCTCAAAATAAGTAAGTAAACTTGAAAATAAATACATGAAAATGGAAACAGTCCAGGGGTACTTTATGCAGTGTCTCATGGACGATACTTATTTATTCCAGAGATGAGTGCATGTTAGCTGTGAATCAAGTGCCCTGCGGGTCTGGGGCTACAAGTGTAAACAGGACACGGGAGAACTTCCCCCAGAGCTCCCATCTCGAGGCAGCGGGTGACAGGTTGCACACAACGCCCCGGGGTTAGGGGTGTTACCGGGGGTAAGTACAGGGTGCTGGGCACGGAGAGCTGCTCGGTTTGGAACCCGGTAGATGACCAGCTCAGATCTGAATGAGAGAGAAGATTCCGCGGCTTCTCTGAAGAGGAGCTCTTGCGGCGGATACACTGAGCTCAGAGTCGACCGAGCGATCTAGTGGGTGCTCTAGCTGGGACGCAGCCTGACCTCCCCAGCTGGGCCAGTGGCAACGGGGACAAGAGGGAACAGCGACCGGCACAGATGGGAATAGAGAGGCTGAAAGGAGGGCACCCCGGGGCAGGGCTTGGAGGACAGGAGGAGGGTGGTTTTCTGGCATCTGGTTGAGCCGCGTGCAGGGACCGTCACCAACATCTTAGGACCACTGGTTAGCCCGCGGGCCAGCGCCCCCTCGTCCATTACTATGTTGTGTGCCTGCTTTAGTCACCGCAGTCGTGTTTAAGTGCAGAGCAGACAACACCATCAGCGGTGACAGTGTTCAGGGGCGACAACTGATGTGTGGTTATGTCTCATTTCGCTACCCTAACAGGGACCTCCCCTTTGGTAACAGACTCACTGGGCCGCTGGAAACGGACCATTTGCCAGGCAGCCCTGATAATGAAATCACTCTGTCATGTTTTGCTGGAGAGGCTGTCAGCCGTGTCTGGGGGCTTTTCATTTCCTCGTGAGAAATCAGGCAGCCGGAGGGACTCCCCCGTTTCTTATTACCAGCAGCCTTTCTGTGGCCACAGTCTGACTCTAGGAGAGACTGATGATCTGGGCGGAAGAGGCTAAGTCCTCCGCTTGCCCGGCTCAGCCTTCTCTTTAGGTTACTTTCTATAAAAGGGGGACGGAATCATTCTTTGTTGTAAACATCATTTTCAGCAGAGTTGAGATTTAAGTGCCTATGGAACATTCACTCACATTTTTTCAGACTGAAATGAATAGAGGTCACCGCTGCAGATTTTAGAGTTATTTCCAAGAGGAGTGTTTCATCCTTCCAACGCCACGGCCGGAGCACTGGGGCCACTGGAAGCTTACAGGAGGCGCGACTTCTCAGGGGCCCCGACACCATTCCAGCTGTCGTCAGACAGCTGTTTTCCATACGTTTCTGTACTCGCACTTAATTTTCCTGTTTCCTGAAGGGTTGCAAAATTTGTGTGATGCCAATAAAACTTCACATGACAGTTAAATAAGACAGGGAGATTTTAGGGTGCTTGAGTGACTCAGTCGGTTCAGCATCTGACTCCTGGTTTCGTCTCAGGTCAAGATCTCACGGTCTGTGAGTTCGAGCCTGGCCTCAGGCTTTGTGCTGACTGACGCCTTGCAGCCTGCTTGGGTTTCTCTCTCCCTCTCTCTCTGCCCCTCCCCTGCTCATGCTCTCTCTCTCTCTCTCTCTCTCTCTCAAGAATAAATAGAGAGCATGAGCAGGGGAGGGGCAGAGAGAGAGGGAGACACAGAATTGGAAGCAGGCTCCAGGCTCCGAGCTGTACAGCACAGAGCCCGACATGGAGCTTGAACCCAAGAACCGTGAGATCATGACCTGAGCTGAAGTTGGACGCTCAACCCACTGAGCCACCCAGGCGCTCCAAAGGAGAAAGGAAAGTGGGAGGGCCCAAGCCAGCAAATGTCCACTGCAAAGTATCATTAATAAGCATGTTTTTATTTGCCTCACTTACATAGGGCACCACGAGAGACCAAGCAGGAGATTTTCCTCATCCTGACCCTCAAGGAGTCTTTCATCAACCAGGGAAAGCACATGGCCTGAAATCCGTAGTGTAAAAAATGTGACTTTTCTGTTCTTTCAAATCGTGCTGTAATTTTATCTCTGTTTTCAAAGCAGATGACAACAGGTGATGAGTATACCTGTGTCTTGGAAACGTCTTTGCAGAATCGGCCACGGGATAGCGAAATCAGTGCCTCCCTTCCCCTCCTAAAGGAGAGCCAGAAATTCAGAGGGGGTCTTTTGAAGAGAGGATAGTGGACAAAGAATTAGTGGGTTCGTCTTTATGAGGGAATTAGAACGTGGAAGGTGCCTGGGGCAGGTTTGTAGATAAGCAGCGATATCACACTTGTTCACTGGGTTGTTCAAATCCTTCCGTTTTTCCTGTCCGTTCCTGAGAGCTGTATGTCAAAATCTCCTACGGTAATTGGGTTTGTCAGTTTCTCCTTCCAACTCTGACAATGTTTTCTTTGTTATTGTAAATGTCTTACCAGCTGCACACAGGTTCGAGATCCCTTTGCCCGTCTGGCGAACTGTGTTCTGTTTTTTAAATCATTGACTAATCACCCACAATTGTGAAATAGAAAAGTGGCCGTTCCCAGGTGAAACTCTATTTGTGTCAGAAAAGGAGTAGGACCTGAAATGAATTAAGAGTCGTATACGGAATAGACAGTATTTTTATATCCCACATCAAGCACTTTTCTGGGATTTTAGAGATGTCTGTTTTGACCTCTGGGCCTGGTTAAAGAACCCATCGTCGCACCTTTCTGCTCCTGGTTCTTGGTGGTTACTGGTTTGCCAGCTGAATCTCTACATGTAGATTAAATATGGCAAGGATAGCGGGAGAGCAACTTCAAACAGGTTTGCCATCCCGGCCAATTTTGAACATGTAATTTTCTCCTCCTCCAAAATCAGCTTGTGATCAACGGTTCGAATTTTCTAAGCACCGATACGTAGTGAACGTTTCAGCGTGTGCTTGCTCTAGGGGCTCACTTACCGCGTGTCGTTTTCTGTCCAACATCTCCCCACCATGACTTTTAACCTCCTGTAGAGAGTTTGCCAGAACATCGACACTCTCATATTCCTTTATGTGCTGTCTATGGGCAATGCTTAACTGTTTCACATTTTATCTAATTTTTATTATTCATCTCCCAAGTATTTTAGGCTTGTCCCCTTTTAACACCATAGAGAAGAAAATCTGAATTTAGTCTGATAATCTCAGTTATTTTATTTTATTTTATTTTATTTTATTCCCAGTGGCATGTCCTGAAGATACATCCTTTTTTTTTTTTTTTTTTTTTTTTAATTCAAGTTAGTTAACATACAGTGTAGCCTTGTCTTCAGGAGTTGAATTTAGTGATTCATCACTTACATACAACACCCAGTGCTCATCCCAACAGGTGCCCTCCTTAATGCCCATCTCCCATCTGGCACATCCCCCCACCGATAATCTCAGTATTTGAAGAGATTGCTTACACACTACCTGGTTTCTGTGCTTTTGTTATTTTTTATAATTTTCTCAAAACCATTTACTTGTGCTTTTAATGATTGATCTCATTGTGATATTTTCCACTTTTGGTTCCCTGCTAGGCAGGAAATTACACTGTCTGTACTCTGAAATGTCAAACAACTGTACTTGACCCCACAAAAATCTAAAGTTACTTGATATTAATGTAAACCAAAAGAATCAAGAAATTAAAACAGTAAAGAGCAAACATAAAATGGCAGAAAACTAAATAAAAGTGAATTACAGTATGCAAAGAAACAATTGAAGACATCAGAAAATGTTTTCCTGTGAATAAATTAATAAAGAAACTTCTGGGGAGTTTGATTAAGAAAAAAGGGGGAAATTAGAAAAAAAATAACAATACAGGTACAATAAGGATATTTAAAATTATAAACAGCAGCAACTATACCAATTAATTTGAGAAGCAGAATGAACATTGCGAAAAGAGTCAAGAAGAAATACAGAACTAAGTCTATCTACCTTCCTAACAGAGAATAATTAATTTATTATGACCAAGAATCAGACGCTTAACTGATTGAGCCGCCCAGGTGCCCAGATGTAGACATTGTCAGAGCCTTTGTTCTTCCTACCACAAAACAGATATTCCAAAACTAGAGAAGCTGTTTAAAAACGGGGCAGATATGGAGCTGGAATACCTGTGATGGTGATATTAGATGAAAGTCTCAAGTGTAAAAAATCCAGGCACTTGTCAAGTTATAAAGGCAGAAGTAGCGATATGTATGCATACACACGCACACTCACACACACACACACACACACACACACACACCTCTTTTGTGTGATATTTATGTCACCATTTGACAATCAACATTAATAAATTTAACCCAACGTTAAGAGAACAACTGGCGTTCAAGTGTTCATGTAAATTGAACAAGAAAAGGGAAGATTTGCCTTGTGCAACATGATGGTGGACGCAGCCCCTGAGTGACTGCAGTGTGCACACAGGGCCGCCGCCCCCCTGCCCCGGAGTCCCCGCTGGGGTGGCCACGCTCTGTCCGCTCTGCAGCCTGGTCTGGACATCTCCCTGCTCACGTGTTCCTTCTTTTTCCTTTCATGCGTGCCCGTCTCTGTAGATGCGGACCCCCCGCCCAGGGAGGTCTACCTGGAAGTACCCCTTCCTTCCACGTTTACCTCCTGGGTGTCCACGCCCATCACTGCGTGCGTTTCCCGGGGGACCATCGCGGCACGTCTGTCCTACTGTTGGACAAGGGACCCTGCGTTGCTGTTTTTGCTGGGCCCCCAAACCAGGCAGCCAGCCCCGCAGAGGCTTAAATGAAATAAACCGTGAGCCCCACGCGAGGCACTCCGTGCGTCACAGCAGCCGCACTGCTCATGGCACGTAGGATGAGAATTCTGCAAAACGGCTTGCAGAACGCAGCCCCCAAACTTTTCATTTTTTATTTTCAGTGACGAGCTTTCGTATAGCTCCTAATATTTTCAATACTAATTTGCTCCTGCCTTTCTTCACTTAAGTTCTAACACGATTCCTGGGTCCCTTCCCACAGGTACCTGGCTTTATTAAGAAATCAAGATCCTAGGGGCACCTAGGTGGCCCAGTCGGTTAAGTGTCCGACTTTGGCTCAGGTCATGATCTTGCGGTTCGTGAGTTCGAGCCCCACGTCAGGCTCAGTGCTGACAGCTGGGAGCCTGGAGCCTGCTTCAGAGGCTGTCTCCCTCTCTCTCTGCCCCTCCCCTGCTCACACTCTGTCTCTCTCTCTCTCTCAAAGTAAATAAACATTAAAAAAAAAAAAAAAGAAATCTAGATTCTTCAGGAACATCTGGGGGGCTCAGTCATTTGAGCTCCAGACTCTTGATTTTAGCTCAGGTCATGATCCCGGAGTTGTGGGATCGAGCCCCGCGTCGGTGTCTGCACTGAGCGTGGAGACTGCTTGGGGATTTTCTCTCTCTTTCCCCCTCTGCTTCTCCCCTCGACCTCTAAAATAAAACAAAAACAAAGTCTAGATTCTTCACACTTTAATTAGCAGAAAGAAACTTCAGGATGGATGGAACTGTCTTATTAAGCACATATATTTTCTGAGGAATGCCAAAGACACTGTGTTCACAGAGAGGAGGGGTTTTTATGCCACATCAGAGTGAGCCAAAAATTGTCCGTGAGACATGACAAGGGAAAGCCATTGGGCGTGGAAGGGTGAGGACTTTGAACCAAGCATAGAAATATAACAGATGCACATGGGGGAGGGGAAGGAAAGATGATATAAAAACAGAGAGGGAGGCAAAGCATAGGAGACCCTTCAACACAGAGAACAAGCTGAGGGTTGGTTGCTGGAGGGGAGGTGGAGGGGGATGGGCTAGGTGGGGGAGGGACATTAAGGAGGGCGCTTGTTGGGATGAGCACTGGGTGTTGTATCTAAGAAATGAGTCACTGGGTTCTACTCCTGAAGCCAACACTGCACCGTACATTAGCTAACTTGGATTTAAATTAAAAGAGAGAGAGAGACCATGGAATTACTAACATTTTGTCACATTCTGTGCCCTCCAAGCCACAAAAGGACTTTGGCTTTCCATCATGGGGCCCCTCGTTGCCTGTGTCTTTGTCAAAATCCTTGATTTCTTCCTTTCCAATGAACTGCAACACTTTCAAGCCTCCCCTCTGCTTTGCACACTTTCCCTCTTGCTAATTAGACCTTTGTCTACAAGAAGGGCCATCAGGGCAAGGGGCCACTCCGTGCCACGCCTCGCCTTTGGGGTCTGGCTTTCTCCCGAGGACACGCCATAGGCCTCCCGCGTGGGGAAGAAGTCCGTGGGTCTGACGGCTCCTAGTGTCCGAGGCAGTGAGAAAGCCGCGTGCCTGGTGTGGGAGAAAGACTTTTTCACAAGTAAGGGAATGAAGCAAAGCCGGGGGAGAAAACTGTTTTGGGGGGGAAGGGCCGGCGGCCTGGGGAGACACCGCGAGTGGTCCCTCTGGCTGTGCTCACACAAGCACGACTCGGCTGGGTGCTTTCGCTGGGCGTCACGCTGAGCAAGACGGCAGGGGACCAGCCACCTCTGATGACTGCGGTTTTCCCGTGACCACCTTCTAAACTCTTGCAGCTGGACCAACATTTTTGCGTCTCGGTTTTCCCCCGAAGTGGGAAAAACCAAATTCTGGGGGATGGAGCTGCTACGCTTTAATACATCTAACACGAATCTCAGCCCCTCTACCCGGCTGGCATTATGCCACTGTTCAGGTGATCACGGAAGGTTTTCTTTAGACTCCTGAGCCTGTGTGTTCCGACTGCTGCTCTTCTTTGGATCAGTGATCTTCTTCTCAGGGCAACAAGCCGCATCGCCAAGGAAACGGTGCAACACAGGAAACATTCTGGTTCCTTAGCCCCGGACTTCACATGCCCTCGGACAGGGAACGGGGTGGGAGCCTCTCTTTGAACATATACTTTGGCTAATATGCAAGGCTGTGTCTATTTCCTTTCCTTTCCTTTTTTCTTTTCTTTCTTTTCTTTTCTTTTCTTTTCTTTTCCTCTTCTCTTCTCTTCTCTTCTCTCTTCTCTTTTCTCTTCTCTCTTCTCTCCTCTTCTCTCTTCTCTTCTCTTTTCTTTTCTTTTCTCTTTCCTTTCCTTTCCTTTCCTATTCCTATTCCTTTTATTTTAGGACTGAGATATGCTACAATCGTAAGGGGCAAAGCATTGCCTTCCTCTCTCTTCCTTCTTTTTTTCTTCCTCTTTCTTCTTTCTTTTTTAGTACTGACTTTAATTTCTCATCAAGCAGAAACATTCTAATTGTTTACCAATACTTTTCCAATGACCATGGACCTCTAGGAATGATGGAGGATTAAGGCATGAAAATGTGGGGAATATCGAGACCCTTAAAGGAATCCAGGTTCTCTCTCATCTACCGGGCGAATGACTCACCATTAAGAACCATTTACTCTGTCAGAATCTGATCTCACTCTGCGAGTTTCTGAGAGCCAACTCAGGAAAGGGCGCCTCGGTTTGCAACCAGATTATTGGTCTTCCTATATTGGTCAAATCGTGTCTGAGGCTGACGCAACACTCTAACAACAGATACGCATCTCTTTATTTTTATTTTGGAGATATGCATGCAGTTGTGGACATAGGGAACATACGGTGTCAGGTTACAGGACGTTATGGAGTGAAGTGTGAATCTCTTTACCCTCTCATTCGGTCAGATTCCCTCCGCAGAGGCAAACACTGCTAACCACTTTCTAAGTAGTCTTCCAAATACTGCGTGCACACTCACGAGTGTCTGCAGCCCTTTGCCGGCACATATCAAAGCACAGCAGAACCTCAGCTCTGCATGATGCTTTTTTACTTTATTTTTTTAAGTTTACTTTTGAGAGCGACAGAGGCAGAGACAGAGCGTGAGCAGGGGAGGGGCACAGAGAGAAGGAGACACAGAACTCAAAGCAGTCTCCAGGCTCTGAGCTCAGTGCAGAGCCTGACGTGGGGTTCGAACCCACGAACCACGAGATCGTGACCTGAGCCGAAGTCGGGTGCCTAACCCACTAGCCACCAGGCACCCCTATACTTTTTTACTTTAAATAAGTCTTGTACATCATTAGATATTAGTACACCTTAGAATGCCTTCTTCCCCCCCGCCCCCCATTGCATTGTATTCCATTACACAGAAGTACTATAATTTATTTAAATTCTTCCTTGTCAATGGCTTTTTATCTTGTCTCCAATATTTTACTCTCAGCGCTGGAGAGAACACAAGCTTCACCTCCTCGTTAGGACTTGAAGGTTATTGTTACACGACATATTACTTACGGTGGGACTGCTGAGCCGAGGGCATGTTTTTTCCCAGCTTTATGGAGATACGGTTGACATATAACATTGTATCAGGTTAAGATGTACGACCTACGATTTGACCCACCTGTTTGTGGCAAGGTCGTCAGCAAGGTAGCACAGCTGACAGCCGTGACGACCCTTTTTCACCTGTGCTGAGAACCCTTCAGATCTCCCCCTTCCCCGGTTGATGTCGGTAAGGTGTCAGTTCCCACCAGCGAGGTGTGAGCGTAGCTGTTCGCCATCTACGTCTTCTCCAATACGTTCTATTTCCAAAATCTGTTTTCATCAACCAGTTGAGAAGGAGGACAAACTCGATACTTTAATTTTTCCTCTGCTTGGCATGTTTTAAAACCCCCCGGCTCTGTGCAGTCTTAGAAAAACAGCATTAGGCAATGCCTGCGAGATCCCCATCTGTCCTTCCAGAGCTGCCCGTGACCCGGGATCCGGATCCAGGGAAGGGCCTTTGTCTTTTCCGTAAGCTCGGAGACTGGCTGTGTTCTGGCAGGAGATGAGGGGTCCCACCCTGGCCTCGATGGTACCAGTGGGAAGGACAGGGAGGACAGAGGCCACGCCTGGTGTCCCAGAGCCCGAGCCCTCGGGCGGTAAAGGATCCGACAGCTGGAGGCCAAGTCAGGTGAGGAGCAGGCTGCCAGTGCCCCGGGTGATGCGAGCTTTCCAGGTTGTCTGTCGGCTCGTAAATCGCCATTTGTACTAAATCCATAAAAATGTAATCATGTCCCTGAACCGTGTGTTGCTTATCAAAATGTTTGATTAAATGTGATATTTATCTGGGGCACAAGAAAGAAAGACACGGCCCCATCAGTCAGTCACCCAGATTCTGAAGAACACATTCTAGTGCTAGCGTTTATAGACCTGTCTGTCGTTTCGGGACGACCCTATCCTAGAGCCCGCGTATAGCCCAGCACCTGTAGTCACATGTGTCGTGCACTTAAAAGTTTGCTAAGAGGGTGGGTCTCATGGTCAGTGTCTTACCACCAAAAAACCCCAAACCAAACCAACCAACCAAACAAACAAAAAAACCCAGGAAGATTGACTATAACATAAAATTACTTACATCGATATAAAATATCGCATTAAAATCATTCACCAAGCATATAACAAAATAGAGCACAAACAGCTCCCCCACTAACTTTGCCTTCAAGTGACTCTAAAATATGGGTGTTTCCAATGGCTTCACCAACCATCCACAGCCTGTCTTTATTTATAAAAGGGCACGGGCTTTTCAAACAAAGCGATACTGGTGTTCCCCATGTAGGAAAGTTTGGGAAATTGGCCAGAAGGAGAAGTTACGAAATCATCCAGCGTCTCAGAGATAGGAGGAGGCGGGCAAGGGCTCACGCCTCCACCAGCCTAACTGCCATGTCCATTATTTTAACGTTTCGAGGGGAAGACTGTCAACCACCAGTTAAGGCATAAAGTATGATAAAAGTAATGTAGACATACTTGCACAACTTTGTCAAAGTTAACATTTTTTCTATTTGTTTCAGATTTTTAAAAAAATAAATAAAAAGATTAATTGTACAGTGAGAGATAAATGATAGATGATTAATGGATTGATGGGTGATTGATAGCAAGATAGGCAATAGATTATATAGATAATAGATAAATAGGTACTACTGTGTACTAGGCCATTTAAAAAAAAATTAACGTTTATTTTATTTTTGAGAGAGAGAGAGATACAGAGCTTGAGTGGGGAAGGGGCAGAGAGAGGGAGACACAGAATCCCAAGCAGGCTCCAGGCTCTGAGCTGTCAGCATGGAGCCCGAGGTGGGGCTCGAACTCACAATCCATGAGATCATGACCTGAGCTAAAGGCAGATGCTAACTGACTGAGCCACCCAGGGGTCCCTATACTAGGCTATATTTTATGCATCTTAAATCTACTTTCACATTTTCCTTTCTTTACAGCCCCATAAGGTAGATATTATTTTTATATCCACTTTCGATGACACTGGTAAATACCTTGCCCAAATTTCCACTGCAGGCAACTCCATGTATCCCCTCAATTCCATTCCTCTGTTCCCTCCCTAGAAGGATCATTAATCTGAATAGGACATTAATCCATTCCAAGCATTTCTAACAACATCAATATATATGTACATATATATATATGTGTGTATATATATATATATACACACATATATCCACTTACAACATAGAATATTAATTTGCATGGTTTTTAATCATTTTGGTAAATGGGGTTATAGTGTTCATTTCTTTTGCAGGTTTTCTTTCTTTCTTTCTTTCTTCCTTCCTTCCTTCCTTCCTTCCATCCTTTCTTCCTTTCCTTCTTTCTTTCTTTCTTTCTTTCTTCCTTCC